>NW_027556535.1:0-47423 GCF_964204865.1 Styela clava
GCTGAAACGCTTAAAAACAGTGAAAAACCGTCAAAAAACACCAATAACCCTGCTGAAACGCTTAAAAAGAGTGAAAAACCGTCAAAAAACACCAATAACCCAGCTAAAACGCTTAAAAACAGTGAAAAACCGTCAAAAAACACCTATAACCCTGCTAAAACGCTTAAAAACAGTGAAAAACCGTCAAAAAAAAGCAATAACCCTGCTAAAACGCTTAAAAACAGTGAAAAACCGTCAAAAAAAAGCAATAACCCTGCTAAAACGCTTAAAAACAGTGAAAAACCGTCAAAAAACACCAATAACCCTGCTAAAACGCTTAAAAACAGTGAAAAACCGTCAAAAAACACCAATAACCCTGCTAAAACGCTTAAAAACAGTGAAAAACCGTCAAAAAACACCAATAACCCCGCTGAAACGCTTAAAAACAGTGAAAAACCGTCAAAAAACACATATAACCCTGCTAAAACGCTTAAAAACAGTGAAAAACACTCAAAAAACACCAATAACCCTGCTGAAACGCTTGAAAACAGTGAAAAACAGTCAAAAAACACCTATAACCCTGCTAAAACGCTTAAAAACAGTGAAAAACCGTCAAAAAACACCAATAACCCTGCTAAAACGCTTAAAAACAATGAAAAACCGTCAAAAAACACCAATAACCCTGCTGAAACGCTTAAAAACAGTGAAAAACCGTCAAAAAACACCAATAACTCTGCTAAAACGCTTAAAAACAGTGAAAAACCGTCAAAAAACACCAATAACCCTGCTAAAACGCTTAAAAACAGTGAAAAACCGTCAAAAAACACCAATAACCCCGCTAAAACGCTTAAAAACAGTGAAAAACCGTCAAAAAACACAATAACCCTGCTAAAACGCTTAAAAACAGTGAAAAACCGTCAAAAAACACCAATAACCCTGCTAAAACGCTTAAAAACAGTGAAAAACAGTCAAAAAACACCAATAACCCTGCTGAAACGCTTAAAAACAGTGAAAAACCGTCAAAAAACACCAATAACCCTGCTGAAACGCTTAAAAACAGTGAAAAACCGTCAAAAAACACCAATAACCCTGCTAAAACGCTTAAAAACAGTGAAAAACCGTCAAAAAACACCAATAACCCTGCTGAAACGCTTTAAAACAGTGAAAAACCGTCAAAAAATACCTATAACCCTGCTAAAACGCTTAAAAACAGTGAAAAACCGTCAAAAAACACCAATAACCCTGCTAAAACGCTTAAAAACAGTGAAAAACCGTCAAAAAACACCAATAACCCCGCTAAAACGCTTAAAAACAGTGAAAAACCGTCAAAAAACACCAATAACCCTGCTAAAACGCTTAAAAACAGTGAAAAATAGTCAAAAAACACCAATAACCCTGCTAAAACGCTTAAAAACAGTGAAAAACCGTCAAAAAACACCAATAACCCCGCTGAAACGCTTAAAAACAGTGAAAAACCGTCAAAAAACACCAATAACCCTGCTGAAACGCTTAAAAACAGTGAAAAACCGTCAAAAAACACCAATAACCCTGCTAAAACGCTTAAAAACAGTGAAAAACCGTCAAAAAACACCAATAACCCTGCTGAAACGCTTAAAAACAGTGAAAAACCGTCAAAAAACACCAATAACCCTGCTGAAACGCTTAAAAACAGTGAAAAACCGTCATAAAACACCAATAACCCTGCTAAAACGCTTGAAAACAGTGAAAAACCGTCAAAAAACACCAATAATCCTGCTAAAACGCTTAAAAACAGTGAAAAACCGTCAAAAAACACGAATAACCCTGCTAAAACGCTTAAAAACAGTGAAAAACCGTCAAAAAACACCAATAACCCTGCTAAAACGCTTAAAAACAGTGAAAAACCGTCAAAAAACACCAATAACCCTGCTGAAACGCTTAAAAACAGTGAAAAACCGTCAAAAAACACCAATAACCCTGCTGAAACGCTTAAAAACAGTGAAAAACCGTCAAAAAACACCAATAACCCTGCTAAAACGCTTAAAAACAGTGAAAAACCGTCAAAAAACACCAATAACCCTGCTGAAACGCTTAAAAACAGTGAAAACCCGTCAAAAAACACCAATAACCCTGCTGAAACGCTTAAAAACAGTGAAAAACCGTCAAAAAACACCAATAACCCTGCTAAAACGCTTAAAAACAGTGAAAAACCGTCAAAAAACACCAATAACCCTGCTGAAACGCTTAAAAACAGTGAAAAACCGTCAAAAAACACCAATAACCCTGCTAAAACGCTTAAAAACAGTGAAAAACCGTCAAAAAACACCAATAACCCTGATAAAACGCTTAAAAACAGTGAAAAACCGTCAAAAAACACCAATAACCCTGCTAAAACGCTTAAAAACAGTGAAAAAACGTCAAAAAACACCAATAACCCTGCTAAAACGCTTAAAAACAGTGAAAAACCGTCAAAAAACACCAATAACCCTGCTTAAACGCTTAAAAACAGTGAAAAACCGTCAAAAAACACCAATAACCCTGCTGAAACGCTTAAAAACAGTGAAAAACCGTCAAAAAACACCAATAACCCCGCTAAAACGCTTAAAAACAGTGAAAAACCGTCAAAAAACACCAATAACCCTGCTGAAACGCTTAAAAACAGTGAAAAACCGTCAAAAAACACCAATAACCCTGCTGAAACGCTTAAAAAGAGTGAAAAACCGTCAAAAAACACCAATAACCCAGCTAAAACGCTTAAAAACAGTGAAAAACCGTCAAAAAACACCTATAACCCTGCTAAAACGCTTAAAAACAGTGAAAAACCGTCAAAAAAAAGCAATAACCCTGCTAAAACGCTTAAAAACAGTGAAAAACCGTCAAAAAAAAGCAATAACCCTGCTAAAACGCTTAAAAACAGTGAAAAACCGTCAAAAAACACCAATAACCCTGCTAAAACGCTTAAAAACAGTGAAAAACCGTCAAAAAACACCAATAACCCTGCTAAAACGCTTAAAAACAGTGAAAAACCGTCAAAAAACACCAATAACCCCGCTGAAACGCTTAAAAACAGTGAAAAACCGTCAAAAAACACATATAACCCTGCTAAAACGCTTAAAAACAGTGAAAAACACTTCAAAAAACACCAATAACCTGCTGAAACGCTTGAAAACAGTGAAAAACAGTCAAAAAACACCTATAACCCTGCTAAAACGCTTAAAAACAGTGAAAAACCGTCAAAAAACACAAATAACCCTGCTAAAACGCTTAAAAACAGTGAAAAACCGTCAAAAAACACCAATAACCCTGCTGAAACGCTTAAAAACAGTGAAAAACCGTCAAAAAACACCAATAACTCTGCTAAAACGCTTAAAAACAGTGAAAAACCGTCAAAAAACACCAATAACCCTGCTAAAACGCTTAAAAACAGTGAAAAACCGTCAAAAAACACCAATAACCCCGCTAAAACGCTTAAAAACAGTGAAAAACCGTCAAAAAACACAATAACCCTGCTAAAACGCTTAAAAACAGTGAAAAACCGTCAAAAAACACCAATAACCCTGCTAAAACGCTTAAAAACAGTGAAAAACAGTCAAAAAACACCAATAACCCTGCTGAAACGCTTAAAAACAGTGAAAAACCGTCAAAAAACACCAATAACCCTGCTGAAACGCTTAAAAACAGTGAAAAACCGTCAAAAAACACCAATAACCCTGCTAAAACGCTTAAAAACAGTGAAAAACCGTCAAAAAACACCAATAACCCTGCTAAAACGCTTTAAAACAGTGAAAAACCGTCAAAAAATACCTATAACCCTGCTAAAACGCTTAAAAACAGTGAAAAACCGTCAAAAAACACCAATAACCCTGCTAAAACGCTTAAAAACAGTGAAAAACGTCAAAAAACACCAATAACCCCGCTAAAACGCTTGAAAACAGTGAAAAACCGTCAAAAAACACCAATAACCCTGCTAAAACGCTTAAAAACAGTGAAAAATAGTCAAAAAACACCAATAACCCTGCTAAAACGCTTAAAAACAGTGAAAAACCGTCAAAAAACACCAATAACCCTGCTAAAACGCTTAAAAACAGTGAAAAACCGGCAAAAAACACCAATAACCCTGCTAAAACGCTTGAAAACAGTGAAAAACCGTCAAAAAACACCAATAACCCTGCTAAAACGCTTAAAAACAGTGAAAAACCGTCAAAAAACACCAATAACCCTGCGGAAACGCTTAAAAACAGTGAAAAACCGTCAAAAAACACCAATAACCCTGCTGAAACGCTTAAAAACAGTGAAAAACCGTCAAAAAACACCAATAACCCCGCTAAAACGCTTAAAAACAGTGAAAAACCGTCAAAAAACACCAATAACCCTGCTGAAACGCTTAAAAACAGTGAAAAACCGTCAAAAAACACCAATAACCCTGCTGAAACGCTTAAAAAGAGTGAAAAACCGTCAAAAAACACCAATAACCCAGCTAAAACGCTTAAAAACAGTGAAAAACCGTCAAAAAACACCTATAACCCTGCTAAAACGCTTAAAAACAGTGAAAAACCGTCAAAAAAAAGCAATAACCCTGCTAAAACGCTTAAAAACAGTGAAAAACCGTCAAAAAAAAGCAATAACCCTGCTAAAACGCTTAAAAACAGTGAAAAACCGTCAAAAAACACCAATAACCCTGCTAAAACGCTTAAAAACAGTGAAAAACCGTCAAAAAACACCAATAACCCTGCTAAAACGCTTAAAAACAGTGAAAAACCGTCAAAAAACACCAATAACCCCGCTGAAACGCTTAAAAACAGTGAAAAACCGTCAAAAAACACATATAACCCTGCGAAAACGCTTAAAAACAGTGAAAAACACTCAAAAAACACCAATAACCCTGCTGAAACGCTTGAAAACAGTGAAAAACAGTCAAAAAACACCTATAACCCTGCTAAAACGCTTAAAAACAGTGAAAAACCGTCAAAAAACACCAATAACCCTGCTAAAACGCTTAAAAACAATGAAAAACCGTCAAAAAACACCAATAACCCTGCTCAAACGCTTAAAAACAGTGAAAAACCGTCAAAAAACACCAATAACTCTGCTAAAACGCTTAAAAACAGTGAAAAACCGTCAAAAAACACCAATAACCCTGCTAAAACGCTTAAAAACAGTGAAAAACCGTCAAAAAACACCAATAACCCCGCTAAAACGCTTAAAAACAGTGAAAAACCGTCAAAAAACACAATAACCCTGCTAAAACGCTTAAAAACAGTGAAAAACCGTCAAAAAACACCAATAACCCTGCTAAAACGCTTAAAAACAGTGAAAAACAGTCAAAAAACACCAATAACCCTGCTGAAACGCTTAAAAACAGTGAAAAACCGTCAAAAAACACCAATAACCCTGCTGAAACGCTTAAAAACAGTGAAAAACCGTCAAAAAACACCAATAACCCTGCTAAAACGCTTAAAAACAGTGAAAAACCGTCAAAAAACACCAATAACCCTGCTGAAACGCTTTAAAACAGTGAAAAACCGTCAAAAAATACCTATAACCCTGCTAAAACGCTTAAAAACAGTGAAAAACCGTCAAAAAACACCAATAACCCTGCTAAAACGCTTAAAAACAGTGAAAAACCGTCAAAAAACACCAATAACCCCGCTAAAACGCTTAAAAACAGTGAAAAACCGTCAAAAAACACCAATAACCCTGCTAAAACGCTTAAAAACAGTGAAAAATAGTCAAAAAACACCAATAACCCTGCTAAAACGCTTAAAAACAGTGAAAAACCGTCAAAAAACACCAATAACCCCGCTGAAACGCTTAAAAACAGTGAAAAACCGTCAAAAAACACCAATAACCCTGCTGAAACGCTTTAAAACAGTGAAAAACCGTCAAAAAACACCAATAACCCTGCTAAAACGCTTAAAAACAGTGAAAAACCGTCAAAAAACACCAATAACCCTGCTGAAACGCTTAAAAACAGTGAAAAACCGTCAAAAAACACCAATAACCCTGCTGAAACGCTTAAAAACAGTGAAAAACCGTCATAAAACACCAATAACCCTGCTAAAACGCTTAAAAACAGTGAAAAACCGTCAAAAAACACCAATAATCCTGCTAAAACGCTTAAAAACAGTGAAAAACCGTCAAAAAACACGAATAACCCTGCTAAAACGCTTAAAAACAGTGAAAAACCGTCAAAAAACACCAATAACCCTGCTAAAACGCTTAAAAACAGTGAAAAACCGTCAAAAAACACCAATAACCCTGCTGAAACGCTTAAAAACAGTGAAAAACCGTCAAAAAACACCAATAACCCTGCTGAAACGCTTAAAAACAGTGAAAAACCGTCAAAAAACACCAATAACCCTGCTAAAACGCTTAAAAACAGTGAAAAACCGTCAAAAAACACCAATAACCCTGCTGAAACGCTTAAAAACAGTGAAAACCCGTCAAAAAACACCAATAACCCTGCTGAAACGCTTAAAAACAGTGAAAAACCGTCAAAAAACACCAATAACCCTGCTAAAACGCTTAAAAACAGTGAAAAACCGTCAAAAAACACCAATAACCCTGCTGAAACGCTTAAAAACAGTGAAAAACCGTCAAAAAACACCAATAACCCTGCTAAAACGCTTAAAAACAGTGAAAAACCGTCAAAAAACACCAATAACCCTGATAAAACGCTTAAAAACAGTGAAAAACCGTCAAAAAACACCAATAACCCTGCTAAAACGCTTAAAAACAGTGAAAAAACGTCAAAAAACACCAATAACCCTGCTAAAACGCTTAAAAACAGTGAAAAACCGTCAAAAAACACCAATAACCCTGCTTAAACGCTTAAAAACAGTGAAAAACCGTCAAAAAACACCAATAACCCTGCTGAAACGCTTAAAAACAGTGAAAAACCGTCAAAAAACACCAATAACCCCGCTAAAACGCTTAAAAACAGTGAAAAACCGTCAAAAAACACCAATAACCCTGCTGAAACGCTTAAAAACAGTGAAAAACCGTCAAAAAACACCAATAACCCTGCTGAAACGCTTAAAAAGAGTGAAAAACCGTCAAAAAACACCAATAACCCAGCTAAAACGCTTAAAAACAGTGAAAAACTGTCAAAAAACACCTATAACCCTGCTAAAACGCTTAAAAACAGTGAAAAACCGTCAAAAAAAAGCAATAACCCTGCTAAAACGCTTAAAAACAGTGAAAAACCGTCAAAAAAAAGCAATAACCCTGCTAAAACGCTTAAAAACAGTGAAAAACCGTCAAAAAACACCAATAACCCTGCTAAAACGCTTAAAAACAGTGAAAAACCGTCAAAAAACACCAATAACCCTGCTAAAACGCTTAAAAACAGTGAAAAACCGTCAAAAAACACCAATAACCCCGCTGAAACGCTTAAAAACAGTGAAAAACCGTCAAAAAACACATATAACCCTGCTAAAACGCTTAAAAACAGTGAAAAACACTCAAAAAACACCAATAACCCTGCTGAAACGCTTGAAAACAGTGAAAAACAGTCAAAAAACACCTATAACCCTGCTAAAACGCTTAAAAACAGTGAAAAACCGTCAAAAAACACAAATAACCCTGCTAAAACGCTTAAAAACAGTGAAAAACCGTCAAAAAACACCAATAACCCTGCTGAAACGCTTAAAAACAGTGAAAAACCGTCAAAAAACACCAATAACTCTGCTAAAACGCTTAAAAACAGTGAAAAACCGTCAAAAAACACCAATAACCCTGCTAAAACGCTTAAAAACAGTGAAAAACCGTCAAAAAACACCAATAACCCCGCTAAAACGCTTAAAAACAGTGAAAAACCGTCAAAAAACACAATAACCCTGCTAAAACGCTTAAAAACAGTGAAAAACCGTCAAAAAACACCAATAACCCTGCTAAAACGCTTAAAAACAGTGAAAAACAGTCAAAAAACACCAATAACCCTGCTGAAACGCTTAAAAACAGTGAAAAACCGTCAAAAAACACCAATAACCCTGCTGAAACGCTTAAAAACAGTGAAAAACCGTCAAAAAACACCAATAACCCTGCTAAAACGCTTAAAAACAGTGAAAAACCGTCAAAAAACACCAATAACCCTGCTGAAACGCTTTAAAACAGTGAAAAACCGTCAAAAAATACCTATAACCCTGCTAAAACGCTTAAAAACAGTGAAAAACCGTCAAAAAACACCAATAACCCTGCTAAAACGCTTAAAAACAGTGAAAAACGTCAAAAAACACCAATAACCCCGCTAAAACGCTTGAAAACAGTGAAAAACCGTCAAAAAACACCAATAACCCTGCTAAAACGCTTAAAAACAGTGAAAAATAGTCAAAAAACACCAATAACCCTGCTAAAACGCTTAAAAACAGTGAAAAACCGTCAAAAAACACCAATAACCCCGCTGAAACGCTTAAAAACAGTGAAAAACCGTCAAAAAACACCAATAACCCTGCTGAAACGCTTAAAAACAGTGAAAAACCGTCAAAAAACACCAATAACCCTGCTAAAACGCTTAAAAACAGTGAAAAACCGTCAAAAAACACCAATAACCCTGCTGAAACGCTTAAAAACAGTGAAAAACCGTCAAAAAACACCAATAACCCTGCTGAAACGCTTAAAAACAGTGAAAAACCGTCATAAAACACCAATAACCCTGCTAAAACGCTTAAAAACAGTGAAAAACCGTCAAAAAACACCAATAATTCTGCTAAAACGCTTAAAAACAGTGAAAAACCGTCAATAAACACCAATAACCCTGCTAAAACGCTTAAAAACAGTGAAAAACCGTCAAAAAACACCAAAAACCCTGCTAAAACGCTTAAAAACAGTGAAAAACCGTCAAAAAACACCAATAACCCTGCTGAAACGCTTAAAAACAGTGAAAAACCGTCAAAAAACACCAATAACCCTGCTGAAACGCTTAAAAACAGTGAAAAACCGTCAAAAAACACCAATAACCCTGCTAAAACGCTTAAAAACAGTGAAAAACCGTCAAAAAACACCAATAACCCTGCTGAAACGCTTAAAAACAGTGAAAAACCGTCAAAAAACACCAATAACCCTGCTGAAACGCTTAAAAACAGTGAAAAACCGTCAAAAAACACCAATAACCCTGCTAAAACGCTTAAAAACAGTGAAAAACCGTCAAAAAACACCAATAACCCTGCTGAAACGCTTAAAAACAGTGAAAAACCGTCAAAAAACACCAATAACCCTGCTAAAACGCTTAAAAACAGTGAAAAACCGTCAAAAAACACCAATAACCCTGATAAAACGCTTAAAAACAGTGAAAAACCGTCAAAAAACACCAATAACCCTGCTAAAACGCTTAAAAACAGTGAAAAAACGTCAAAAAACATCAATAACCCTGCTAAAACGCTTAAAAACAGTGAAAAACCGTCAAAAAACACCAATAACCCTGCTAAAACGCTTAAAAACAGTGAAAAACCGTCAAAAAACACCTATAACCCTGCTGAAACGCTTAAAAACAGTGAAAAACCGTCAAAAAACACCAATAACCCTGCTGAAACGCTTAAAAACAGTGAAAAACCGTCAAAAAACACGAATAACCCTGCTGAAACGCTTAAAAACAGTGAAAAACCGTCAAAAAACACCAATAACCCTGCTGAAACGCTTAAAAACAGTGAAAAACCGTCAAAAAACACCAATAACCCTGCTGAAACGCTTAAAAACAGTGAAAAACCGTCAAAAAACACCAATAATCCAGCTAAAACGCTTAAAAACAGTGAAAAACCGTCAAAAAACACCTATAACCCTGCTAAAACGCTTAAAAACAGTGAAAAACCGTCAAAAAACAGCAATAACCCTGCTAAAACGCTTAAAAACCGTGAAAAACCGTCAAAAAACACCAATAACCCTGCTAAAACGCTTAAAAACAGTGAAAAACCGTCAAAAACACCAATAACCCTGCTAAAACGCTTAAAAACAGTGAAAAACCGTCAAAAAACACCAATAACCCCGCTGAAACGCTTAAAAACAGTGAAAAACCGTCAAAAAACACCTATAACCCTGCTAAAACGCTATAAAACAGTGAAAAACCGTCAAAAAACACCAATAACCCTGCTAAAACGCTTAAAAACAGTGAAAAACCGTCAAAAAACACCAATAACCCTGCTAAAACGCTCAAAAACAGTGAAAAACCGTCAAAAAACACCAATAATCCTGCTAAAACGCTTAAAAACAGTGAAAAACCGTCAAAAAACACCAATAACCCTGCTGAAACGCTTAAAAACAGTGAAAAACCGTCAAAAAACACCAATAACCCAGCTAAAACGCTTAAAAACAGTGAAAAACCGTCAAAAAAAACCTATAACCCTGCTAAAACGCTTAAAAACAGTGAAAAACCGTCAAAAAACACCAATAACCCTGCTAAAACGCTTAAAAACAGTGAAAAACCGTCAAAAAACACCAATAACCCTGCTGAAACGCTTAAAAACAGTGAAAAACCGTCAAAAAACACCAATAACCCTGCTGAAACGCTTAAAAACAGTGAAAAACCGTCAAAAAACACCAATAACCCTGCTAAAACGCTTAAAAACAGTGAAAAACCGTCAAAAAACACCAATAACCCTGCTGAAACGCTTAAAAACAGTGAAAAACCGTCAAAAAACACCAATAACCCTGCTGAAACGCTTAAAAACAGTGAAAAACCGTCAAAAAACACCAATAACCCTGCTAAAACGCTTAAAAACAGTGAAAAACCGTCAAAAAACACCAATAACCCTGCTGAAACGCCTAAAAACAGTGAAAAACCGTCAAAAAACACCAATAACCCTGCTAAAACGCTTAAAAACAGTGAAAAACCGTCAAAAAACACCAATAACCCTGCTGAAACGCTTAAAAACAGTGAAAAACCGTCATAAAACACCAATAACCCTGCTAAAACGCTTAAAAACAGTGAAAAACCGTCAAAAAACACCAATAATCCTGCTAAAACGCTTAAAAACAGTGAAAAACCGTCAATAAACACCAATAACCCTGCTAAAACGCTTAAAAACAGTGAAAAACCGTCAAAAAACACCAATAACCCTGCTAAAACGCTTAAAAACAGTGAAAAACCGTCAAAAAACACCAATAACCCTGCTGAAACGCTTAAAAACAGTGAAAAACCGTCAAAAAACACCAATAACCCTGCTGAAACGCTTAAAAACAGTGAAAAAGTGTCAAAAAACACCAATAACCCTGCTAAAACGCTTAAAAACAGTGAAAAACCGTCAAAAAACACCAATAACCCTGCTGAAACGCTTAAAAACAGTGAAAAACCGTCAAAAAACACCAATAACCCTGCTGAAACGCTTAAAAACAGTGAAAAACCGTCAAAAAACACCAATAACCCTGCTAAAACGCTTAAAAACAGTGAAAAACCGTCAAAAAACACCAATAACCCTGCTAAAACGCTTAAAAACAGTGAAAAACCGTCAAAAAACACCTATAACCCTGCTGAAACGCTTAAAAACAGTGAAAAACCGTCAAAAAACACCAATAACCCTGCTGAAACGCTTAAAAACAGTGAAAAACCGTCAAAAAACACGAATAACCCTGCTGAAACGCTTAAAAACAGTGAAAAACCGTCAAAAAACACCAAAAACCCTGCTGAAACGCTTAAAAACAGTGAAAAACCGTCAAAAAACACCAATAACCCTGCTGAAACGCTTAAAAACAGTGAAAAACCGTCAAAAAACACCAATAACCCTGCTAAAACGCTTAAAAACAGTGAAAAACCGTCAAAAAACACCATTAACCCTGATAAAACGCTTAAAAACAGTGAAAAACCGTCAAAAAACACCAATAACCCTGCTAAAACGCTTAAAAACAGTGAAAAAACGTCAAAAAACATCAATAACCCTGCTAAAACGCTTAAAAACAGTGAAAAACCGTCAAAAAACACCAATAACCCTGCTAAAACGCTTAAAAACAGTGAAAAACCGTCAAAAAACACCTATAACCCTGCTGAAACGCTTAAAAACAGTGAAAAACCGTCAAAAAACACCAATAACCCTGCTGAAACGCTTAAAAACAGTGAAAAACCGTCAAAAAACACGAATAACCCTGCTGAAACGATTAAAAACAGTGAAAAACCGTCAAAAAACACCAATAACCCTGCTGAAACGCTTAAAAACAGTGAAAAACCGTCAAAAAACACCAATAACCCTGCTGAAACGCTTAAAAACAGTGAAAAACCGTCAAAAAACACCAATAATCCAGCTAAAACGCTTAAAAACAGTGAAAAACCGTCAAAAAACACCTATAACCCTGCTAAAACGCTTAAAAACAGTGAAAAACCGTCAAAAAACAGCAATAACCCTGCTAAAACGCTTAAAAACCGTGAAAAACCGTCAAAAAACACCAATAACCCTGCTAAAACGCTTAAAAACAGTGAAAAACCGTCAAAAAACACCAATAACCCTGCTAAAACGCTTAAAAACAGTGAAAAACCGTCAAAAAACACCAATAACCCCGCTGAAACGCTTAAAAACAGTGAAAAACCGTCAAAAAACACCTATAACCCTGCTAAAACGCTATAAAACAGTGAAAAACCGTCAAAAAACACCAATAACCCTGCTAAAACGCTTAAAAACAGTGAAAAACCGTCAAAAAACACCAATAATCCTGCTAAAACGCTCAAAAACAGTGAAAAACCGTCAAAAAACACCAATAATCCTGCTAAAACGCTTAAAAACAGTGAAAAACCGTCAAAAAACACCAATAACCCTGCTGAAACGCTTAAAAACAGTGAAAAACCGTCAAAAAACACCAATAACCCAGCTAAAACGCTTAAAAACAGTGAAAAACCGTCAAAAAACACCTATAACCCTGCTAAAACGCTTAAAAACAGTGAAAAACCGTCAAAAAACACCAATAACCCTGCTAAAACGCTTAAAAACAGTGAAAAACCGTCAAAAAACACCAATAACCCTGCTGAAACGCTTAAAAACAGTGAAAAACCGTCAAAAAACACCAATAACCCTGCTGAAACGCTTAAAAACAGTGAAAAACCGTCAAAAAACACCAATAACCCTGCTAAAACGCTTAAAAACAGTGAAAAACCGTCAAAAAACACCAATAACCCTGCTGAAACGCTTAAAAACAGTGAAAAACCGTCAAAAAACACCAATAACCCTGCTGAAACGCTTAAAAACAGTGAAAAACCGTCAAAAAACACCAATAACCCTGCTAAAACGCTTAAAAACAGTGAAAAACCGTCAAAAAACACCAATAACCCTGCTGAAACGCTTAAAAACAGTGAAAAACCGTCAAAAAACACCAATAACCCTGCTAAAACGCTTAAAAACAGTGAAAAACCGTCAAAAAACACCAATAACCCTGCTAAAACGCTTAAAAACAGTGAAAAACCGTCAAAAAACACCAATAACCCTGCTAAAACGCTTAAAAACAGTGAAAAAACGTCAAAAAACATCAATAACCCTGCTAAAACGCTTAAAAACAGTGAAAAACCGTCAAAAAACACCAATAACCCTGCTAAAACGCTTAAAAACAGTGAAAAACCGTCAAAAAACACCTATAACCCTGCTGAAACGCTTAAAAACAGTGAAAAACCGTCAAAAAACACCAATAACCCTGCTGAAACGCTTAAAAACAGTGAAAAACCGTCAAAAAACACGAATAACCCTGCTGAAACGCTTAAAAACAGTGAAAAACCGTCAAAAAACACCAATAACCCTGCTGAAACGCTTAAAAACAGTGAAAAACCGTCAAAAAACACCAATAACCCTGCTGAAACGCTTAAAAACAGTGAAAAACCGTCAAAAAACACCAATAATCCAGCTAAAACGCTTAAAAACAGTGAAAAACCGTCAAAAAACACCTATAACCCTGCTAAAACGCTTAAAAACAGTGAAAAACCGTCAAAAAACAGCAATAACCCTGCTAAAACGCTTAAAAACAGTGAAAAACCGTCAAAAAACACCAATAACCCTGCTAAAACGCTTAAAAACAGTGAAAAACCGTCAAAAAACACCAATAACCCTGCTAAAACGCTTAAAAACAGTGAAAAACCGTCAAAAAACACCAATAACCCCGCTGAAACGCTTAAAAACAGTGAAAAACCGTCAAAAAACACCTATAACCCTGCTAAAACGCTATAAAACAGTGAAAAACCGTCAAAAAACACCAATAACCCTGCTAAAACGCTTAAAAACAGTGAAAAACCGTCAAAAAACACCAATAACCCTGCTAAAACGCTTAAAAACAGTGAAAAACCGTCAAAAAACACCAATAATCCTGCTAAAACGCTTAAAAACAGTGAAAAACCGTCAAAAAACACCAATAACCCTGCTGAAACGCTTAAAAACAGTGAAAAACCGTCAAAAAACACCAATAACCCAGTTAAAACGCTTAAAAACAGTGAAAAACCGTCAAAAAACACCTATAACCCTGCTAAAACGCTTAAAAACAGTGAAAAACCGTCAAAAAACAGCAATAACCCTGCTAAAACGCTTAAAAACAGTGAAAAACCGTCAAAAAACACCAATAACCCTGCTAAAACGCTTAAAAACAGTGAAAAACCGTCAAAAAACACCAATAACCCTGCTAAAACGCTTAAAAACAGTGAAAAACCGTCAAAAAACACCAATAACCCCGCTGAAACGCTTAAAAACAGTGAAAAACCGTCAAAAAACACCTATAACCCTGCTACAACGCTTAAAAACAGTGAAAAACCGTCAAAAAACACCAATAACCCTGCTAAAACGCTTAAAAACAGTGAAAAACCGTCAAAAAACACCAATAATCCTGCTAAAACGCTTAAAAACAGTGAAAAACCGTCAAAAAACACCTATAACCCTGCTGAAACGCTTAAAAACAGTGAAAAACCGTCAAAAAACACCAATAACTCTGCTAAAACGCTTAAAAACAGTGAAAAACAGTCAAAAAACACCAATAACCCCGCTGAAACGCTTAAAAACAGTGAAAAACCGTCAAAAAACAGCAATAACCCTGCTAAAACGCTTAAAAACAGTGAAAAACCGTCAAAAAACACCAATAACCCTGCTAAAACGCTTAAAAACAGTGAAAAACCGTCAAAAAACACCAATAACCCTGCTGAAACGCTTTAAAACAGTGAAAAACCGTCAAAAAACACCTATAATCCTGCTAAAACGCTTAAAAACAGTGAAAAACCGTCAAAAAACACCAATAACCCTGCTAAAACGCTTAAAAACAGTGAAAAACCGTCAAAAAACACCAATAACCCCGCTAAAACGCTTAAAAACAGTGAAAAACCGTCAAAAAACACCAATAACCCTGCTAAAACGCTTAAAAACAGTGAAAAACAGTCAAAAAACACCAATAACCCTGCTAAAACGCTTAAAAACAGTGAAAAACCGTCAAAAAACACCAATAACCCCGCTGAAACGCTTAAAAACAGTGAAAAACCGTCAAAAAACACCTATAACCCTGCTTAAACGCTTAAAAACAGTGAAAAACCGTCAAAAAACACCAATAACCCTGCTAAAACGCTTAAAAACAGTGAAAATCCGTCAAAAAACACCAATAACCCTGCTGAAACGCTTAAAAACAGTGAAAAACCGTCAAAAAACACCAATAACCCTGCTGAAACGCTTAAAAACAGTGAAAAACCGTCAAAAAACACCAATAACCCTGCTGAAACGCTTAAAAACAGTGAAAAACCGTCAAAAAACACCTATAACCCTGCTAAAACGCTTAAAAACACTGAAAAACCGTCAAAAAACACCAATAACCCTGCTAAAACGCTTAAAAACAGTGAAAAACCGTCAAAAAACACCAATAACCCTGCTAAAACGCTTAAAAACAGTGAAAAACCGTCAAAAAACACCAATAACCCTGCTAAAACGCTTAAAAACAGTGAAAAACAGTCAAAAAACACCAATAACCCTGCTGAAACGCTTAAAAACAGTGAAAAACCGTCAAAAAACACCAATAACCCTGCTGAAACGCTTAAAAACAGTGAAAAACCGTCAAAAAACACCAATAACCCTGCTAAAACGCTTAAAAACAGTGAAAAACCGTCAAAAAACACCAATAACCCTGCTAAAACGCTTAAAAACAGTGAAAAACCGTCAAAAAACACCAATAACCCTGCTGAAACGCTTAAAAACAGTGAAAAACCGTCAAAAAACACCAATAACCCTGCTGAAACGCTTAAAAACAGTGAAAAACCGTCAAAAAACACCTATAACCCTGCTAAAACGCTTAAAAACACTGAAAAACCGTCAAAAAACACCAATAACCCTGCTAAAACGCTTAAAAACAGTGAAAAACCGTCAAAAAACACCAATAACCCTGCTAAAACGCTTAAAAACAGTGAAAAACCGTCAAAAAACACCAATAACCCTGCTAAAACGCTTAAAAACAGTGAAAAACAGTCAAAAAACACCAATAACCCTGCTGAAACGCTTAAAAACAGTGAAAAACCGTCAAAAAACACCAATAACCCTGCTGAAACGCTTAAAAACAGTGAAAAACCGTCAAAAAACACCAATAACCCTGCTAAAACGCTTAAAAACAGTGAAAAACCGTCAAAAAACACCAATAACCCTGCTAAAACGCTTAAAAACAGTGAAAAACCGTCAAAAAACACCAATAACCATGCTAAAACGCTTAAAAACAGTGAAAAACCGTCATAAAACACCAATAACCCTGCTAAAACGCTTAAAAACAGTGAAAAACCGTCAAAAAACACCAATAATCCTGCTAAAACGCTTAAAAACAGTGAAAAACCGTCAAAAAACACCAATAACCCTGCTAAAACGCTTAAAAACAGTGAAAAACCGTCAAAAAACACCAATAACCCTGCTAAAACGCTTAAAAACAGTGAAAAACCGTCAAAAAACACCAATAACCCTGCTGAAACGCTTAAAAACAGTGAAAAACCGTCAAAAAACACCAATAATCCTGCTGAAACGCTAAAAAACAGTGAAAAACCGTCAAAAAACACCAATAACCCTGCTAAAACGCTTAAAAACAGTGAAAAACCGTCAAAAAACACCAATAACCCTGCTGAAACGCTTAAAAACAGTGAAAAACCGTCAAAAAACACCAATAACCCTGCTAAAACGCTTAAAAACAGTGAAAAACCGTCAAAAAACACCAATAACCCTGCTAAAACGCTTAAAAACAGTGAAAAACCGTCAAAAAACACCTATAACCCTGCTGAAACGCTTAAAAACAGTGAAAAACCGTCAAAAAACACCAATAACCCTGCTGAAACGCTTAAAAACAGTGAAAAACCGTCAAAAAACACGAATAACCCTGCTGAAACGCTTAAAAACAGTGAAAAACCGTCAAAAAACACCAATAACCCTGCTGAAACGCTTAAAAACATTGAAAAACCGTCAAAAAACACCAATAACCCTGCTGAAACGCTTAAAAACAGTGAAAAACCGTCAAAAAACACCAATAACCCAGCTAAAACGCTTAAAAACAGTGAAAAACCGTCAAAAAACACCTATAACCCTGCTAAAACGCTTAAAAACAGTGAAAAACCGTCAAAAAACAGCAATAACCCTGCTAAAACGCTTAAAAACAGTGAAAAACCGTCAAAAAACACCAATAACCCTGCTAAAACGCTTAAAAACAGTGAAAAACCGTCAAAAAACACCAATAACCCTGCTAAAACGCTTAAAAACAGTGAAAAACCGTCAAAAAACACCAATAACCCCGCTGAAACGCTTAAAAACAGTGAAAAACCGTCAAAAAACACCTATAACCCTGCTAAAACGCTAAAAAACAGTGAAAAACCGTCAAAAAACACCAATAACCCTGCTAAAACGCTTAAAAACAGTGAAAAACCGTCAAAAAACACCTATAACCCTGCTGAAACGCTTAAAAACAGTGAAAAACCGTCAAAAAACACCAATAACTCTGCTAAAACGCTTAAAAACAGTGAAAAACAGTCAAAAAACACCAATAACCCCGCTGAAACGCTTAAAAACAGTGAAAAACCGTCAAAAAACAGCAATAACCCTGCTAAAACGCTTAAAAACAGTGAAAAACCGTCAAAAAACACCAATAACCCTGCTAAAACGCTTAAAAACAGTGAAAAACCGTCAAAAAACACCAATAACCCTGCTGAAACGCTTTAAAACAGTGAAAAACCGTCAAAAAACACCTATAACCCTGCTAAAACGCTTAAAAACAGTGAAAAACCGTCAAAAAACACCAATAACCCTGCTAAAACGCTTAAAAACAGTGAAAAACCGTCAAAAAACACCAATAACCCCGCTAAAACGCTTAAAAACAGTGAAAAACCGTCAAAAAACACCAATAACCCTGCTAAAACGCTTAAAAACAGTGAAAAACAGTCAAAAAACACCAATAACCCTGCTAAAACGCTTAAAAACAGTGAAAAACCGTCAAAAAACACCAATAACCCCGCTGAAACGCTTAAAAACAGTGAAAAACCGTCAAAAAACACCTATAACCCTGCTAAAACGCTTAAAAACAGTGAAAAACCGTCAAAAAACACCAATAACCCTGCTAAAACGCTTAAAAACAGTGAAAAACCGTCAAAAAACACCAATAACCCTGCTGAAACGCTTAAAAACAGTAAAAAACCGTCAAAAAACACCAATAATCCTGCTAAAACGCTTAAAAACAATGAAAAACCGTCAAAAAACACCAATAACCCTGCTAAAACGCTTAAAAACAGTGAAAAACCGTCAAAAAACACCAATAACCCTGCTAAAACGCTTAAAAACAGTGAAAAACCGCCAAAAAAACACCAATAATCCTGCTAAAACGCTTAAAAACAGTGAAAAACCGTCAAAAAACACCAATAACCCTGCTAAAACGCTTAAAAACAGTGAAAAACCGTCAAAAAACACCAATAACCCTGCTAAAACGCTTAAAAACAGTGAAAAACCGTCAAAAAACACCAATAACCCTGCTGAAACGCTTAAAAACAGTGAAAAACCGTCAAAAAACACCAATAACCCTGCTGAAACGCTTAAAAACAGTGAAAAACCGTCAAAAAACACCAATAACCCTGCTAAAACGCTTAAAAACAGTGAAAAACCGTCAAAAAACACCAATAACCCTGCTGAAACGCTTAAAAACAATGAAAAACCGTCAAAAAACACCAATAACCCTGCTAAAACGCTTAAAAACAGTGAAAAACCGTCAAAAAACACCAATAACCCTGCTAAAACGCTTAAAAACAGTGAAAAACCGTCAAAAAACACCAATAACCCTGCTAAAACGCTTAAAAACAGAGAAAAAACGTCAAAAAACACCAATAACCCTGCTAAAACGCTTAAAAACAGTGAAAAACCGTCAAAAAACACCAATAACCCTGCTAAAACGCTTAAAAACAGTGAAAAACCGTCAAAAAACACCTATAACCCTGCTGAAACGCTTAAAAACAGTGAAAAACCGTCAAAAAACACCAATAACCCTGCTGAAACGCTTAAAAACAGTGAAAAACCGTCAAAAAACACGAATAACCCTGCTGAAACGCTTAAAAACAGTGAAAAACCGTCAAAAAACACCAATAACCCTGCTGAAACGCTTAAAAACAGTGAAAAACCGTCAAAAAACACCAATAACCCTGCTGAAACGCTTAAAAACAGTGAAAAACCGTCAAAAAACACCAATAACCCAGCTAAAACGCTTAAAAACAGTGAAAAACCGTCAAAAAACACCTATAACCCTGCTAAAACGCTTAAAAACAGTGAAAAACCGTCAAAAAACAGCAATAACCCTGCTAAAACGCTTAAAAACAGTGAAAAACCGTCAAAAAACACCAATAACCCTGCTTAAACGCTTAAAAACAGTGAAAAACCGTCAAAAAACACCAATAACCCTGCTAAAACGCTTAAAAACAGTGAAAAACCGTCAAAAAACACCAATAACCCCGCTGAAACGCTTAAAAACAATGAAAAACCGTCAAAAAACACCTATAACCCTGCTAAAACGCTTAAAAACAGTGAAAAACCGTCAAAAAACACCAATAACCCTGCTAAAACGCTTAAAAACAGTGAAAAACCGTCAAAAAACACCAATAACCCTGCTAAAACGCTTAAAAACAGTGAAAAACCGTCAAAAAACACCAATAACCCTGCTAAAACGCTTAAAAACAGTGAAAAACCGTCAAAAAACACCTATAACCCTGCTGAAGCGCTTAAAAACAGTGAAAAACCGTCAAAAAACACCAATAACTCTGCTAAAACGCTTAAAAACAGTGAAAAACAGTCAAAAAACACCAATAACCCCGCTGAAACGCTTAAAAACAGTGAAAAACCGTCAAAAAACAGCAATAACCCTGCTAAAACGCTTAAAAACAGTGAAAAACCGTCAAAAAACACCAATAACCCTGCTAAAACGCTTAAAAACAGTGAAAAACCGTCAAAAAACACCAATAACCCTGCTGAAACGCTTAAAAACAGTGAAAAACCGTCAAAAAACACCTATAACCCTGCTAAAACGCTTAAAAACAGTGAAAAACCGTCAAAAAACACCAATAACCCTGCTAAAACGCTTAAAAACAGTGAAAAACCGTCAAAAAACACCAATAACCCTGCTAAAACGCTTAAAAACAGTGAAAAACCGTCAAAAAACACCAATAACCCTGCTAAAACGCTTATAAACAGTGAAAAACCGTCAAAAAACACCAATAACCCTGCTAAAACGCTTAAAAACAGTGAAAAACCGTCAAAAAACACCAATAACCCTGCTAAAACGCTTAAAAACAGTGAAAAACCGTCAAAAAACACCAATAACCCTGCTAAAACGCTTAAAAACAGTGAAAAACGTCAAAAAACACCAATAACCCTGCTAAAACGCTTAAAAACAGTGAAAAACCGTCAAAAAACACCAATAACCCTGCTAAAACGCTTAAAAACAGTGAAAAATCGTCAAAAAACACCAATAACCCTGCTAAAACGCTTAAAAACAGTGAAAAACAGTCAAAAAACACCAATAACCCTGCTAAAACGCTTAAAAACAGTGAAAAACCGTCAAAAAACACCAATAACCCTGCTAAAACGCTTAAAAACAGTGAAAAACCGTCAAAAAACACCAATAACCCTGCTGAAACGCTTAAAAACAGTGAAAAACCGTCAAAAAACACCCATAACCCTGCTGAAACGCTTAAAAACATTGAAAAACCGTTAAAAAAACATCAATAACCCTGCTGAAACGCTTAAAAACAGTGAAAAACCGTCAAAAAACACCAATAACCCTGCTGAAACGCTTAAAAACAGTGAAAAACCGTCAAAAAACACCAATAACCCTGCTGAAACGCTTAAAAACAGTGAAAAACCGTCAAAAAACACCAATAACCCAGCTAAAACGCTTAAAAACAGTGAAAAACCGTCAAAAAACACCTATAACCCTGCTAAAACGCTTAAAAACAGTGAAAAACCGTCAAAAAACAGCAATAACCCTGCTAAAACGCTTAAAAACAGTGAAAAACCGTCAAAAAACACCAATAACCCTGCTAAAACGCTTAAAAACAGTGAAAAACCGTCAAAAAACACCAATAACCCTGCTAAAACGCTTAAAAACAGTGAAAAACCGTCAAAAAACACCAATAACCCCGCTGAAACGCTTAAAAACAGTGAAAAACCGTCAAAAAACACCTATAACCCTGCTAAAACGCTTAAAAACAGTGAAAAACCGTCAAAAAACACCAATAACCCTGCTAAAACGCTTAAAAACAGTGAAAAACCGTCAAAAAACACCAATAATCCTGCTAAAACGCTTAAAAACAGTGAAAAACCGTCAAAAAACACCTATAACCCTGCTGAAACGCTTAAAAACAGGGAAAAACCGTCAAAAAACACCAATAACTCTGCTAAAACGCTTAAAAACAGTGAAAAACAGTCAAAAAACACCAATAACCCCGCTGAAACGCTTAAAAACAGTGAAAAACCGTCAAAAAACAGCAATAACCCTGCTAAAACGCTTAAAAACAGTGAAAAACCGTCAAAAAACACCAATAACCCTGCTAAAACGCTTAAAAACAGTGAAAAACCGTCAAAAAACACCAATAACCCTGCTGAAACGCTTAAAAACAATGAAAAACCGTCAAAAAACACCAATAACCCTGCTAAAACGCTTAAAAACAGTGAAAAACCGTCAAAAAACACCAATAACCCTGCTAAAACGCTTAAAAACAGTGAAAAACCGTCAAAAAACACCAATAACCCTGCTAAAACGCTTAAAAACAGAGAAAAAACGTCAAAAAACACCAATAACCCTGCTAAAACGCTTAAAAACAGTGAAAAACCGTCAAAAAACACCAATAACCCTGCTAAAACGCTTAAAAACAGTGAAAAACCGTCAAAAAACACCTATAACCCTGCTGAAACGCTTAAAAACAGTGAAAAACCGTCAAAAAACACCAATAACCCTGCTGAAACGCTTAAAAACAGTGAAAAACCGTCAAAAAACACGAATAACCCTGCTGAAACGCTTAAAAACAGTGAAAAACCGTCAAAAAACACCAATAACCCTGCTGAAACGCTTAAAAACAGTGAAAAACCGTCAAAAAACACCAATAACCCTGCTGAAACGCTTAAAAACAGTGAAAAACCGTCAAAAAACACCAATAACCCAGCTAAAACGCTTAAAAACAGTGAAAAACCGTCAAAAAACACCTATAACCCTGCTAAAACGCTTAAAAACAGTGAAAAACCGTCAAAAAACAGCAATAACCCTGCTAAAACGCTTAAAAACAGTGAAAAACCGTCAAAAAACACCAATAACCCTGCTTAAACGCTTAAAAACAGTGAAAAACCGTCAAAAAACACCAATAACCCTGCTAAAACGCTTAAAAACAGTGAAAAACCGTCAAAAAACACCAATAACCCCGCTGAAACGCTTAAAAACAATGAAAAACCGTCAAAAAACACCTATAACCCTGCTAAAACGCTTAAAAACAGTGAAAAACCGTCAAAAAACACCAATAACCCTGCTAAAACGCTTAAAAACAGTGAAAAACCGTCAAAAAACACAAATAACCCTGCTAAAACGCTTAAAAACAGTGAAAAACCGTCAAAAAACACCAATAACCCTGCTAAAACGCTTAAAAACAGTGAAAAACCGTCAAAAAACACCTATAACCCTGCTGAAGCGCTTAAAAACAGTGAAAAACCGTCAAAAAACACCAATAACTCTGCTAAAACGCTTAAAAACAGTGAAAAACAGTCAAAAAACACCAATAACCCCGCTGAAACGCTTAAAAACAGTGAAAAACCGTCAAAAAACAGCAATAACCCTGCTAAAACGCTTAAAAACAGTGAAAAACCGTCAAAAAACACCAATAACCCTGCTAAAACGCTTAAAAACAGTGAAAAACCGTCAAAAAACACCAATAACCCTGCTGAAACGCTTAAAAACAGTGAAAAACCGTCAAAAAACACCTATAACCCTGCTAAAACGCTTAAAAACAGTGAAAAACCGTCAAAAAACACCAATAACCCTGCTAAAACGCTTAAAAACAGTGAAAAACCGTCAAAAAACACCAATAACCCTGCTAAAACGCTTAAAAACAGTGAAAAACCGTCAAAAAACACCAATAACCCTGCTAAAACGCTTAAAAACAGTGAAAAACCGTCAAAAAACACCAATAACCCTGCTAAAACGCTTAAAAACAGTGAAAAACCGTCAAAAAACACCAATAACCCCGCTGAAACGCTTAAAAACAGTGAAAAACCGTCAAAAAACACCTATAACCCTGCTAAAACGCTTAAAAACAGTGAAAAACCGTCAAAAAACACCAATAACCCTGCTAAAACGCTTAAAAACAGTGAAAAACCGTCAAAAAACACCAATAATCCTGCTAAAACGCTTAAAAACAGTGAAAAACCGTCAAAAAACACCTATAACCCTGCTGAAACGCTTAAAAACAGGGAAAAACCGTCAAAAAACACCAATAACTCTGCTAAAACGCTTAAAAACAGTGAAAAACCGTCAAAAAACACCTATAACCCTGCTAAAACGCTTAAAAACAGTGAAAAACCGTCAAAAAACACCAATAACCCTGCTAAAACGCTTAAAAACAGTGAAAAACCGTCAAAAAACACCAATAATCCTGCTAAAACGCTTAAAAACAGTGAAAAACCGTCAAAAAACACCTATAACCCTGCTGAAACGCTTAAAAACAGGGAAAAACCGTCAAAAAACACCAATAACTCTGCTAAAACGCTTAAAAACAGTGAAAAACAGTCAAAAAACACCAATAACCCCGCTGAAACGCTTAAAAACAGTGAAAAACCGTCAAAAAACAGCAATAACCCTGCTAAAACGCTTAAAAACAGTGAAAAACCGTCAAAAAACACCAATAACCCTGCTAAAACGCTTAAAAACAGTGAAAAACCGTCAAAAAACACCAATAACCCTGCTGAAACGCTTAAAAACAATGAAAAACCGTCAAAAAACACCAATAACCCTGCTAAAACGCTTAAAAACAGTGAAAAACCGTCAAAAAACACCAATAACCCTGCTAAAACGCTTAAAAACAGTGAAAAACCGTCAAAAAACACCAATAACCCTGCTAAAACGCTTAAAAACAGAGAAAAAACGTCAAAAAACACCAATAACCCTGCTAAAACGCTTAAAAACAGTGAAAAACCGTCAAAAAACACCAATAACCCTGCTAAAACGCTTAAAAACAGTGAAAAACCGTCAAAAAACACCTATAACCCTGCTGAAACGCTTAAAAACAGTGAAAAACCGTCAAAAAACACCAATAACCCTGCTGAAACGCTTAAAAACAGTGAAAAACCGTCAAAAAACACGAATAACCCTGCTGAAACGCTTAAAAACAGTGAAAAACCGTCAAAAAACACCAATAACCCTGCTGAAACGCTTAAAAACAGTGAAAAACCGTCAAAAAACACCAATAACCCTGCTGAAACGCTTAAAAACAGTGAAAAACCGTCAAAAAACACCAATAACCCAGCTAAAACGCTTAAAAACAGTGAAAAACCGTCAAAAAACACCTATAACCCTGCTAAAACGCTTAAAAACAGTGAAAAACCGTCAAAAAACAGCAATAACCCTGCTAAAACGCTTAAAAACAGTGAAAAACCGTCAAAAAACACCAATAACCCTGCTTAAACGCTTAAAAACAGTGAAAAACCGTCAAAAAACACCAATAACCCTGCTAAAACGCTTAAAAACAGTGAAAAACCGTCAAAAAACACCAATAACCCCGCTGAAACGCTTAAAAACAATGAAAAACCGTCAAAAAACACCTATAACCCTGCTAAAACGCTTAAAAACAGTGAAAAACCGTCAAAAAACACCAATAACCCTGCTAAAACGCTTAAAAACAGTGAAAAACCGTCAAAAAACACAAATAACCCTGCTAAAACGCTTAAAAACAGTGAAAAACCGTCAAAAAACACCAATAACCCTGCTAAAACGCTTAAAAACAGTGAAAAACCGTCAAAAAACACCTATAACCCTGCTGAAGCGCTTAAAAACAGTGAAAAACCGTCAAAAAACACCAATAACTCTGCTAAAACGCTTAAAAACAGTGAAAAACAGTCAAAAAACACCAATAACCCCGCTGAAACGCTTAAAAACAGTGAAAAACCGTCAAAAAACAGCAATAACCCTGCTAAAACGCTTAAAAACAGTGAAAAACCGTCAAAAAACACCAATAACCCTGCTAAAACGCTTAAAAACAGTGAAAAACCGTCAAAAAACACCAATAACCCTGCTGAAACGCTTAAAAACAGTGAAAAACCGTCAAAAAACACCTATAACCCTGCTAAAACGCTTAAAAACAGTGAAAAACCGTCAAAAAACACCAATAACCCTGCTAAAACGCTTAAAAACAGTGAAAAACCGTCAAAAAACACCAATAACCCTGCTAAAACGCTTAAAAACAGTGAAAAACCGTCAAAAAACACCAATAACCCTGCTAAAACGCTTAAAAACAGTGAAAAACCGTCAAAAAACACCAATAACCCTGCTAAAACGCTTAAAAACAGTGAAAAACCGTCAAAAAACACCAATAACCCCGCTGAAACGCTTAAAAACAGTGAAAAACCGTCAAAAAACACCTATAACCCTGCTAAAACGCTTAAAAACAGTGAAAAACCGTCAAAAAACACCAATAACCCTGCTAAAACGCTTAAAAACAGTGAAAAACCGTCAAAAAACACCAATAATCCTGCTAAAACGCTTAAAAACAGTGAAAAACCGTCAAAAAACACCTATAACCCTGCTGAAACGCTTAAAAACAGGGAAAAACCGTCAAAAAACACCAATAACTCTGCTAAAACGCTTAAAAACAGTGAAAAACAGTCAAAAAACACCAATAACCCCGCTGAAACGCTTAACAACAGTGAAAAACCGTCAAAAAACAGCAATAACCCTGCTAAAACGCTTAAAAACAGTGAAAAACAGTCAAAAAACACCAATAACCCTGCTAAAACGCTTAAAAACAGTGAAAAACCGTCAAAAAACACCAATAACCCTGCTAAAACGCTTAAAAACAGTGAAAAACCGTCAAAAAACACCAATAACCCTGCTGAAACGCTTAAAAACAGTGAAAAACCGTCAAAAAACACCAATAACCCTGCTGAAACGCTTAAAAACAGAGAAAAGCCGTTAAAAAAACACCAATAACCCTGCTGAAACGCTTAAAAACAGTGAAAAACCGTCAAAAAACACCAATAACCCTGCTGAAACGCTTAAAAACAGTGAAAAACCGTCAAAAAACACCAATAACCCAGCTAAAACGCTTAAAAACAGTGAAAAACCGTCAAAAAACACCTATAACCCTGCTAAAACGCTTAAAAACAGTGAAAAACCGTCAAAAAACAGCAATAACCCTGCTAAAAAAACGCTTAAAAACAGTGAAAAAACCGTCAAAAAACACCAATAACCCTGCTAAAACGCTTAAAAACAGTGAAAAACCGTCAAAAAACACCAATACCCCTGCTAAAACGCTTAAAAACAGTGAAAAACCGTCAAAAAACACCAATAACCCCGCTGAAACGCTTAAAAACAGTGAAAAACCGTCAAAAAACACCTATAACCCTGCTAAAACGCTTAAAAACAGTGAAAAACCGTCAAAAAACACCAATAACCCTGCTAAAACGCTTAAAAACAGTGAAAAACCGTCAAAAAACACCAATAATCCTGCTAAAACGCTTAAAAACAGTGAAAAACCGTCAAAAAACACCTATAACCCTGCTGAAACGCTTAAAAACAGTGAAAAACCGTCAAAAAACACCAATAACTCTGCTAAAACGCTTAAAAACAGTGAAAAACAGTCAAAAAACACCAATAACCCCGCGGAAACGGTTAAAAACAGTGAAAAACCGTCAAAAAACAGCAATAACCCTGCTAAAACGCTTAAAAACAGTGAAAAACCGTCAAAAACACCAATAACCCTGCTAAAACGCTTAAAAACAGTGGAAAACCGTCAAAAAACACCAATAACCCTGCTGAAACGCTTTAAAACAGTGAAAAACCGTCAAAAAACACCTATAACCCTGCTAAAACGCTTAAAAACAGTGAAAAACCGTCAAAAAACACCAATAACCCTGCTAAAACGCTTAAAAACAGTGAAAAACCGTCAAAAAACACCAATAACCCCGCTAAAACGCTTAAAAACAGTGAAAAACCGTCAAAAAACACCAATAACCCTGCTAAAACGCTTAAAAACAGTGAAAAACAGTCAAAAAACACCAATCCCCCTGCTAAAACGCTTAAAAACAGTGAAAAACCGTCAAAAAACACCAATAACCCCGCTGAAACGCTTAAAAACAGTGAAAAACCGTCAAAAAACACCAATAACCCTGCTGAAACGCTTAAAAACAGTGAAAAACCGTCAAAAAACACCAATAACCCTGCTGAAACGCTTAAAAACAGTGAAAAACCGTCAAAAAACACCAATAACCCTGCTGAAACGCTTAAAAACAGTGAAAAACCGTCAAAAAACACCAATAACCCTGCTAAAAACGCTTAAAAACAGTGAAAAACCGTCAAAAAACACCAATAACCCTGCTAAAACGCTTAAAAACAGTGAAAAACCGTCAAAAAACACAATAACCCTGCTGAAACCCTTAAAAACAGTGAAAAACCGTCAAAAAACACCAATAACCCTGCTAAAACGCTTAAAAACAGTGAAAAACAGTCAAAAAACACCAATAACCCTGCTGAAACGCTTAAAAACAGTGAAAAACCGTCAAAAAACACCAATAACCCTGCTGAAACGCTTAAAAACAGTGAAAACCGTCAAAAAACACCTATAACCCTGCTAAAACGCTTAAAAACAGTGAAAAACCGTCAAAAAACACCAATAACCCTGCTAAAACGCTTAAAAACAGTGAAAAACCGTCAAAAAACACAATAACCCTGCTAAAACGATTAAAAACAGTGAAAAACCTTCATAAAACACCTATAACCCTGCTAAAACGCTTAAAAACAGTGAAAAACCGTCAAAAAACACCAATAATCCTGCTAAAACGCTTAAAAACAGTGAAAAACCGTCAAAAAACACCAATAACCCTGCTAAAACGCTTAAAAACAGTGAAAAACCGTCAAAAAACACCAATAACCCTGCTAAAACGCTTAAAAACAGTGAAAAACCGTCAAAAAACACCAATAACCCTGCTGAAACGCTTAAAAACAGTGAAAAACCGTCAAAAAACACCAATAACCCTGCTGAAACGCTTAAAAACAGTGAAAAACCGTCAAAAAACACCAATAACCCTGCTATAACGCTTAAAAACAGTGAAAAACCGTCAAAAAACACCAATAACCCTGCTGAAACGCTTAAAAACAGTGAAAAACCGTCAAAAACACCAATAACCCTGCTAAAACGCTTAAAAACAGTGAAAAACCGTCAAAAAACACCAATAACCCTGCTAAAACGCTTAAAAACAGTGAAAAACCGTCAAAAAACACCAATAACCCTGCTAAAACGCTTAAAAACAGTGAAAAAACGTCAAAAAACACCAATAACCCTGCTAAAACGCTTAAAAACAGTGAAAAACCGTCAAAAAACACCAATAACCCTGCTAAAACGCTTAAAAACAGTGAAAAACCGTCAAAAAACACCTATAACCCTGCTGAAACGCTTAAAAACAGTGAAAAACTGTCAAAAAACACCAATAACCCTGCTGAAACGCTTAAAAACAGTGAAAAACCGTCAAAAAACACGAATAACCCTGCTAAAACGCTTAAAAACAGTGAAAAACAGTCAAAAAACACCAATAACCCTGCTAAAACGCTTAAAAACAGTGAAAAACCGTCAAAAAACACCAATAACCCTGCTAAAACGCTTAAAAACAGTGAAAAACCGTCAAAAAACACCAATAACCCTGCTGAAACGCTTAAAAACAGTGAAAAACCGTCAAAAAACACCAATAACCCTGCTGAAACGCTTAAAAACAGTGAAAAACCGTTAAAAAAACACCAATAACCCTGCTGAAACGCTTAAAAACAGTGAAAAACCGTCAAAAAACACCAATAACCCTGCTGAAACGCTTAAAAACAGTGAAAAACCGTCAAAAAACACCAATAACCCTGCTGAAACGCTTAAAAACAGTGAAAAACCGTCAAAAAACACCAATAACCCTGCTAAAACGCTTAAAAACAGTGAAAAACCGTCAAAAAACACCAATAACCCTGCTAAAACGCTTAAAAACAGTGAAAAACCGTCAAAAAACACCAATAACCCTGCTAAAACGCTTAAAAACAGTGAAAAACCGTCAAAAAACACCAATAACCCCGCTGAAACGCTTAAAAACAGTGAAAAACCGTCAAAAAACACCTATAACCCTGCTAAAACGCTTAAAAACAGTGAAAAACCGTCAAAAAACACCAATAACCCTGCTAAAACGCTTAAAAACAGTGAAAAACCGTCAAAAAACACCAATAACCCCGCTAAAACGCTTAAAAACAGTGAAAAACCGTCAAAAAACACCTATAACCCTGCTGAAACGCTTAAAAACAGTGAAAAACCGTCAAAAAACACCAATAACTCTGCTAAAACGCTTAAAAACAGTGAAAAACAGTCAAAAAACACCAATAACCCCGCTGAAACGCTTAAAAACAGTGAAAAACCGTCAAAAAGAAAAACCGTCAAAAAACACAATAACCCTGCTAAAACGCTTAAAAACAGTGAAAAACCGTCAAAAAACACCAATAACCCTGCTAAAACGCTTAAAAACAGTGAAAAACCGTCAAAAAACACCAATAACCCTGCTAAAACGCTTAAAAACAGTGAAAAACCGTCAAAAAACACCAATAACCCTGCTGAAACGCTTAAAAACAGTGAAAAGCCGTTAAAAAAACACCAATAACCCTGCTGAAACGCTTAAAAACAGTGAAAAACCGTCAAAAAACACCAATAACCCTGCTGAAACGCTTAAAAACAGTGAAAAACCGTCAAAAAACACCAATAACCCTGCTGAAACGCTTAAAAACAGTGAAAAACCGTCAAAAAACACCAATAACCCAGCTAAAACGCTTAAAAACAGTGAAAAACCGTCAAAAAACACCTATAACCCTGCTAAAACGCTTAAAAACAGTGAAAAACCGTCAAAAAACAGCAATAACCCTGCTAAAACGCTTAAAAACAGTGAAAAACCGTCAAAAAACACCAATAACCCTGCTAAAACGCTTAAAAACAGTGAAAAACCGTCAAAAAACACCAATAACCCTGCTAAAACGCTTAAAAACAGTGAAAAACCGTCAAAAAACACCAATAACCCCGCTGAAACGCTTAAAAACAGTGAAAAACCGTCAAAAAACACCTATAACCCTGCTAAAACGCTTAAAAACAGTGAAAAACCGTCAAAAAACACCAATAACCCTGCTAAAACGCTTAAAAACAGTGAAAAACCGTCAAAAAACACCAATAATCCTGCTAAAACGCTTAAAAACAGTGAAAAACCGTCAAAAAACACCTATAACCCTGCTGAAACGCTTAAAAACAGTGAAAAACCGTCAAAAAACACCAATAACTCTGCTAAAACGCTTAAAAACAGTGAAAAACAGTCAAAAAACACCAATAACCCCGCTGAAACGCTTAAAACAGTGAAAAACCGTCAAAAAACAGCAATAACTCTGCTAAAACGCTCAAAAACAGTGAAAAACCGTCAAAAAACACCAATAACCCTGCTAAAACGCTTAAAACAGTGAAAACCGTCAAAAACACAATAACCCTGCTGAACCCTTTAAAACAGTGAAAAACCGTCAAAAAACACCTATAACCCTGCTAAAACGCTTAAAAACAGTGAAAAACCGTCAAAAAACACCAATAACCCTGCTAAAACGCTTAAAAACAGTGAAAAACCGTCAAAAAACACCAATAACCCCGCTAAAACGCTTAAAACAGTGAAAAACCGTCAAAAACACCAATAACCCTGCTAAAACGCTAAAAACAGTGAAAACAGTCAAAAAACACCAATAACCCTGCTAAAACGCTTAAAAACAGTGAAAACCGTCAAAAAACACCAATAACCCCGCTGAAACGCTAAAACAGTGAAAAACCGTCAAAAACACCTATAACCCTGCTAAAACGCTTAAAAACAGTGAAAAACCGTCAAAAAACACCAATAACCCTGCTAAAACGCTTAAAAACAGTGAAAAACCGTCAAAAAACACCAATAACCCTGCTGAAACGCTTAAAAACAGTGAAAAACCGTCAAAAAACACCAATAACCCTGCTGAAACGCTTAAAAACAGTGAAAAACCGTCAAAAAACACCAATAACCCTGCTGAAACGCTTAAAAACAGTGAAAAACCGTCAAAAAAACACCAATAACCCTGCTAAACGCTTAAAAACAGTGAAAAACCGTCAAAAAACACCAATAACCCTGCTAAAACGCTTAAAAACAGTGAAAAACCGTCAAAAAACACCAATAACCCTGCTGAAACGCTTAAAAACAGTGAAAAACCGTCAAAAAACACCAATAACCCTGCTAAAACGCTTAAAAACAGTGAAAAACAGTCAAAAAACACCAATAACCCTGCTGAAACGCTTAAAAACAGTGAAAAACCGTCAAAAAACACCAATAACCCTGCTGAAACGCTTAAAAACAGTGGAAAACCGTCAAAAAACACCTATAACCCTGCTAAAACGCTTAAAAACAGTGAAAAACCGTCAAAAAACACCAATAACCCTGCTAAAACGCTTAAAAACAGTGAAAAACCGTCAAAAAACACCAATAACCCTGCTAAAACGCTTAAAACAGTGAAAAACAGTCAAAAAACACCAATAACCCTGCTAAAACGCTTAAAAACAGTGAAAAACCGTCAAAAAACCCAATAACCCTGCTAAAACGCTTAAAAACAGTGAAAAACCGTCAAAAAACACCAATAACCCTGCTAAAACGCTTAAAAACAGTGAAAAATCGTCAAAAAACACCAATAACCCTGCTAAAACGCTTAAAAACAGTGAAAAACAGTCAAAAAACACCAATAACCCTGCTAAAACGCTTAAAAAACAGTGAAAAACCGTCAAAAAACACCAATAACCCTGCTAAAACGCTTAAAAACAGTGAAAAACCGTCAAAAAACACCAATAACCCTGCTGAAACGCTTAAAAACAGTGAAAAACCGTCAAAAAACACCAATAACCCTGCTGAAACGCTTAAAAACAGTGAAAAACCGGTAAAAAAACATCAATAACCCTGCTGAAACGCTTAAAAACAGTGAAAAACCGTCAAAAAACACCAATAACCCTGCTGAAACGCTTAAAAACAGTGAAAAACCGTCAAAAAACACCAATAACCCTGCTGAAACGCTTAAAAACAGTGAAAAACCGTCAAAAAACACCAATAACCCAGCTAAAACGCTTAAAAACAGTGAAAAACCGTCAAAAAACACCTATAACCCTGCTAAAACGCTTAAAAACAGTGAAAAACCGTCAAAAAACAGCAATAACCCTGCTAAAACGCTTAAAAACAGTGAAAAACCGTCAAAAAACACCAATAACCCTGCTAAAACGCTTAAAAACAGTGAAAAACCGTCAAAAAACACCAATAACCCTGCTAAAACGCTTAAAAACAGTGAAAAACCGTCAAAAAACACCAATAACCCCGCTGAAACGCTTAAAAACAGTGAAAAACCGTCAAAAAACACCTATAACCCTGCTAAAACGCTTAAAAACAGTGAAAAACCGTCAAAAAACACCAATAACCCTGCTAAAACGCTTAAAAACAGTGAAAAACCGTCAAAAAACACCAATAATCCTGCTAAAACGCTTAAAAACAGTGAAAAACCGTCAAAAAACACCTATAACCCTGCTGAAACGCTTAAAAACAGGGAAAAACCGTCAAAAAACACCAATAACTCTGCTAAAACGCTTAAAAACAGTGAAAAACAGTCAAAAAACACCAATAACCCCGCTGAAACGCTTAACAACAGTGAAAAACCGTCAAAAAACAGCAATAACCCTGCTAAAACGCTTAAAAACAGTGAAAAACAGTCAAAAAACACCAATAACCCTGCTAAAACGCTTAAAAACAGTGAAAAACCGTCAAAAAACACCAATAACCCTGCTAAAACGCTTAAAAACAGTGAAAAACCGTCAAAAAACACCAATAACCCTGCTGAAACGCTTAAAAACAGTGAAAAACCGTCAAAAAACACCAATAACCCTGCTGAAACGCTTAAAAACAGTGAAAAGCCGTTAAAAAAACACCAATAACCCTGCTGAAACGCTTAAAAACAGTGAAAAACCGTCAAAAAACACCAATAACCCTGCTGAAACGCTTAAAAACAGTGAAAAACCGTCAAAAAACACCAATAACCCAGCTAAAACGCTTAAAACAGTGAAAAACCGTCAAAAAACACCTATAACCCTGCTAAAACGCTTAAAAACAGTGAAAAACCGTCAAAAAACAGCAATAACCCTGCTAAAACGCTTAAAAACAGTGAAAAACCGTCAAAAAACACCAATAACCCTGCTAAAACGCTTAAAAACAGTGAAAAACCGTCAAAAAACACCAATAACCCTGCTAAAACGCTTAAAAACAGTGAAAAACCGTCAAAAAACACCAATAACCCCGCTGAAACGCTTAAAAACAGTGAAAAACCGTCAAAAAACACCTATAACCCTGCTAAAACGCTTAAAAACAGTGAAAAACCGTCAAAAAACACCAATAACCCTGCTAAAACGCTTAAAAACAGTGAAAAACCGTCAAAAAACACCAATAATCCTGCTAAAACGCTTAAAAACAGTGAAAAACCGTCAAAAAACACCTATAACCCTGCTGAAACGCTTAAAAACAGTGAAAAACCGTCAAAAAACACCAATAACTCTGCTAAAACGCTTAAAAACAGTGAAAAACAGTCAAAAAACACCAATAACCCCGCTGAAACGGTTAAAAACAGTGAAAAACCGTCAAAAAACAGCAATAACCCTGCTAAAACGCTTAAAAACAGTGAAAAACCGTCAAAAAACACCAATAACCCTGCTAAAACGCTTAAAAACAGTGGAAAACCGTCAAAAAACACCAATAACCCTGCTGAAACGCTTTAAAACAGCGAAAAACCGTCAAAAAACACCTATAACCCTGCTAAAACGCTTAAAAACAGTGAAAAACCGTCAAAAAACACCAATAACCCTGCTAAAACGCTTAAAAACAGTGAAAAACCGTCAAAAAACACCAATAACCCCGCTAAAACGCTTAAAAACAGTGAAAAACCGTCAAAAAACACCAATAACCCTGCTAAAACGCTTAAAAACAGTGAAAAACAGTCAAAAAACACCAATCCCCCTGCTAAAACGCTTAAAAACAGTGAAAAACCGTCAAAAAACACCAATAACCCCGCTGAAACGCTTAAAAACAGTGAAAAACCGTCAAAAAACACCTATAACCCTGCTAAAACGCTTAAAAACAGTGAAAAACCGTCAAAAAACACCAATAACCCTGCTAAAACGCTTAAAAACAGTGAAAAACCGTCAAAAAACACCAATAACCATGCTGAAACGCTTAAAAACAGTGAAAAACCGTCAAAAAACACCAATAACCCTGCTGAAACGCTTAAAAACAGTGAAAAACCGTCAAAAAACACCAATAACCCTGCTGAAACGCTTAAAAACAGTGAAAAACCGTCAAAAAACACCAATAACCCTGCTAAAACGCTTAAAAACAGTGAAAAACCGTCAAAAAACACCAATAACCCTGCTAAAACGCTTAAAAACAGTGAAAAACCGTCAAAAAACACCAATAACCCTGCTGAAACCCTTAAAAACAGTGAAAAACCGTCAAAAAACACCAATAACCCTGCTAAAACGCTTAAAAACAGTGAAAAACAGTCAAAAAACACCAATAACCCTGCTGAAACGCTTAAAAACAGTGAAAAACCGTCAAAAAACACCAATAACCCTGCTGAAACGCTTAAAAACAGTGAAAAACCGTCAAAAAACACCTATAACCCTGCTAAAACGCTTAAAAACAGTGAAAAACCGTCAAAAAACACCAATAACCCTGCTAAAACGCTTAAAAACAGTGAAAAACCGTCAAAAAACACCAATAACCCTGCTAAAACGATTAAAAACAGTGAAAAACCTTCATAAAACACCTATAACCCTGCTAAAACGCTTAAAAACAGTGAAAAACCGTCAAAAAACACCAATAATCCTGCTAAAACGCTTAAAAACAGTGAAAAACCGTCAAAAAACACCAATAACCCTGCTAAAACGCTTAAAAACAGTGAAAAACCGTCAAAAAACACCAATAACCCTGCTAAAACGCTTAAAAACAGTGAAAAACCGTCAAAAAACACCAATAACCCTGCTGAAACGCTTAAAAACAGTGAAAAACCCTCAAAAAACACCAATAACCCTGCTGAAACGCTTAAAAACAGTGAAAAACCGTCAAAAAACACCAATAACCCTGCTATAACGCTTAAAAACAGTGAAAAACCGTCAAAAAACACCAATAACCCTGCTGAAACGCTTAAAAACAGTGAAAAACCGTCAAAAAACACCAATAACCCTGCTAAAACGCTTAAAAACAGTGAAAAACCGTCAAAAAACACCAATAACCCTGCTAAAACGCTTAAAAACAGTGAAAAACCGTCAAAAAACACCAATAACCCTGCTAAAACGCTTAAAAACAGTGAAAAAACGTCAAAAAACACCAATAACCCTGCTAAAACGCTTAAAAACAGTGAAAAACCGTCAAAAAACACCAATAACCCTGCTAAAACGCTTAAAAACAGTGAAAAACCGTCAAAAAACACCTATAACCCTGCTGAAACGCTTAAAAACAGTGAAAAACTGTCAAAAAACACCAATAACCCTGCTGAAACGCTTAAAAACAGTGAAAAACCGTCAAAAAACACGAATAACCCTGCTAAAACGCTTAAAAACAGTGAAAAACAGTCAAAAAACACCAATAACCCTGCTAAAACGCTTAAAAACAGTGAAAAACCGTCAAAAAACACCAATAACCCTGCTAAAACGCTTAAAAACAGTGAAAAACCGTCAAAAAACACCAATAACCCTGCTGAAACGCTTAAAAACAGTGAAAAACCGTCAAAAAACACCAATAACCCTGCTGAAACGCTTAAAAACAGTGAAAAACCGTTAAAAAAACACCAATAACCCTGCTGAAACGCTTAAAAACAGTGAAAAACCGTCAAAAAACACCAATAACCCTGCTGAAACGCTTAAAAACAGTGAAAAACCGTCAAAAAACACCAATAACCCTGCTGAAACGCTTAAAAACAGTGAAAAACCGTCAAAAAACACCAATAACCCTGCTAAAACGCTTAAAAACAGTGAAAAACCGTCAAAAAACACCAATAACCCTGCTAAAACGCTTAAAAACAGTGAAAAACCGTCAAAAAACACCAATAACCCTGCTAAAACGCTTAAAAACAGTGAAAAACCGTCAAAAAACACCAATAACCCCGCTGAAACGCTTAAAAACAGTGAAAAACCGTCAAAAAACACCTATAACCCTGCTAAAACGCTTAAAAACAGTGAAAAACCGTCAAAAAAACACCAATAACCCTGCTAAAACGCTTAAAAACAGTGAAAAACCGTCAAAAAACACCAATAATCCTGCTAAAACGCTTAAAAACAGTGAAAAACCGTCAAAAAACACCTATAACCCTGCTGAAACGCTTAAAAACAGTGAAAAACCGTCAAAAAACACCAATAACTCTGCTAAAACGCTTAAAAACAGTGAAAAACAGTCAAAAAACACCAATAACCCCGCTGAAACGCTTAAAAACAGTGAAAAACCGTCAAAAAACAGCAATAACCCTGCTAAAACGCTTAAAAACAGTGAAAAACAGTCAAAAAACACCAATAACCCTGCTAAAACGCTTAAAAACAGTGAAAAACCGTCAAAAAACACCAATAACCCTGCTAAAACGCTTAAAAACAGTTAAAAACCGTCAAAAAACACCAATAACCCTGCTGAAACGCTTAAAAACAGTGAAAAGCCGTTAAAAAAACACCAATAACCCTGCTGAAACGCTTAAAAACAGTGAAAAACCGTCAAAAAACACCAATAACCCTGCTGAAACGCTTAAAAACAGTGAAAAACCGTCAAAAAACACCAATAACCCTGCTGAAACGCTTAAAAACAGTGAAAAACCGTCAAAAAACACCAATAACCCAGCTAAAACGCTTAAAAACAGTGAAAAACCGTCAAAAAACACCTATAACCCTGCTAAAACGCTTAAAAACAGTGAAAAACCGTCAAAAAACACCAATAACCCTGCTAAAACGCTTAAAAACAGTGAAAAACCGTCAAAAAACACCAATAATCCTGCTAAAACGCTTAAAAACAGTGAAAAACCGTCAAAAAACACCTATAACCCTGCTGAAACGCTTAAAAACAGTGAAAAACCGTCAAAAAACACCAATAACTCTGCTAAAACGCTTAAAAACAGTGAAAAACAGTCAAAAAACACCAATAACCCCGCTGAAACGCTTAAAAACAGTGAAAAACCGTCAAAAAACAGCAATAACCCTGCTAAAACGCTCAAAAACAGTGAAAAACCGTCAAAAAACACCAATAACCCTGCTAAAACGCTTAAAAACAGTGGAAAACCGTCAAAAAACACCAATAACCCTGCTGAAACGCTTTAAAACAGTGAAAAACCGTCAAAAAACACCTATAACCCTGCTAAAACGCTTAAAAACAGTGAAAAACCGTCAAAAAACACCAATAACCCTGCTAAAACGCTTAAAAACAGTGAAAAACCGTCAAAAAACACCAATAACCCCGCTAAAACGCTTAAAAACAGTGAAAAACCGTCAAAAAACACCAATAACCCTGCTAAAACGCTTAAAAACAGTGAAAAACAGTCAAAAAACACCAATAACCCTGCTAAAACGCTTAAAAACAGTGAAAAACCGTCAAAAAACACCAATAACCCCGCTGAAACGCTTAAAAACAGTGAAAAACCGTCAAAAAACACCTATAACCCTGCTAAAACGCTTAAAAACAGTGAAAAACCGTCAAAAAACACCAATAACCCTGCTAAAACGCTTAAAAACAGTGAAAAACCGTCAAAAAACACCAATAACCCTGCTGAAACGCTTAAAAACAGTGAAAAACCGTCAAAAAACACCAATAACCCTGCTGAAACGCTTAAAAACAGTGAAAAACCGTCAAAAAACACCAATAACCCTGCTGAAACGCTTAAAAACAGTGAAAAACCGTCAAAAAACACCAATAACCCTGCTAAAACGCTTAAAAACAGTGAAAAACCGTCAAAAAACACCAATAACCCTGCTAAAACGCTTAAAAACAGTGAAAAACCTTCAAAAAACACCAATAACCCTGCTGAAACGCTTAAAAACAGTGAAAAACCGTCAAAAAACACCAATAACCCTGCTAAAACGCTTAAAAACAGTGAAAAACAGTCAAAAAACACCAATAACCCTGCTGAAACGCTTAAAAACAGTGAAAAACCGTCAAAAAACACCAATAACCCTGCTGAAACGCTTAAAAACAGTGAAAAACCGTCAAAAAACACCTATAACCCTGCTAAAACGCTTAAAAACAGTGAAAAACCGTCAAAAAACACCAATAACCCTGCTAAAACGCTTAAAAACAGTGAAAAACCGTCAAAAAGCACCAATAACCCTGCTAAAACGATTAAAAACAGTGAAAAACCGTCATAAAACACCTATAACCCTGCTAAAACGCTTAAAAACAGTGAAAAACCGTCAAAAAACACCAATAATCCTGCTAAAACGCTTAAAAACAGTGAAAAACCGTCAAAAAACACCAATAACCCTGCTAAAACGCTTAAAAACAGTGAAAAACCGTCAAAAAACACCAATAACCCTGCTAAAACGCTTAAAAACAGTGAAAAACCGTCAAAAAACACCAATAACCCTGCTGAAACGCTTAAAAACAGTGAAAAACCGTCAAAAAACACCAATAACCCTGCTGAAACGCTTAAAAACAGTGAAAAACCGTCAAAAAACACCAATAACCCTGCTATAACGCTTAAAAACAGTGAAAAACCGTCAAAAAACACCAATAACCCTGCTGAAACGCTTAAAAACAGTGAAAAACCGTCAAAAAACACCAATAACCCTGCTAAAACGCTTAAAAACAGTGAAAAACCGTCAAAAAACACCAATAACCCTGCTAAAACGCTTAAAAACAGTGAAAAACCGTCAAAAAACACCAATAACCCTGCTAAAACGCTTAAAAACAGTGAAAAAACGTCAAAAAACACCAATAACCCTGCTAAAACGCTTAAAAACAGTGAAAAACCGTCAAAAAACACCAATAACCCTGCTAAAACGCTTAAAAACAGTGAAAAACCGTCAAAAAACACCTATAACCCTGCTGAAACGCTTAAAAACAGTGAAAAACCGTCAAAAAACACCAATAACCCTGCTGAAACGCTTAAAAACAGTGAAAAACCGTCAAAAAACACGAATAACCCTGCTGAAACGCTTAAAAACAGTGAAAAACCGTCAAAAAACACCAATAACCCTGCTGAAACGCTTAAAAACAGTGAAAAACCGTCAAAAAACACCAATAACCCTGCTGAAACGCTTAAAAACAGTGAAAAACCGTCAAAAAACACCAATAACCCAGCTAAAACGCTTAAAAACAGTGAAAAACCGTCAAAAAACCCCTATAACCCTGCTAAAACGCTTAAAAACAGTGAAAAACCGTCAAAAAACAGCAATAACCCTGCTAAAACGCTTAAAAACAGTGAAAAACCGTCAAAAAACACCAATAACCCTGCTAAAACGCTTAAAAACAGTGAAAAACCGTCAAAAAACACCAATAACCCTGCTAAAACGCTTAAAAACAGTGAAAAACCGTCAAAAAACACCAATAACCCCGCTGAAACGCTTAAAAACAGTGAAAAACCGTCAAAAAACACCTATAACCCTGCTAAAACGCTAAAAAACAGTGAAAAACCGTCAAAAAACACCAATAACCCTGCTAAAACGCTTAAAAACAGTGAAAAACCGTCAAAAAACACCAATAACCCTGCTAAAACGCTTAAAAACAGTGAAAAACCGTCAAAAAACACCAATAATCCTGCTAAAACGCTTAAAAACAGTGAAAAACCGTCAAAAAACACCAATAACCCTGCTGAAACGCTTGAAAACAGTGAAAAACCGTCAAAAAACACCAATAACCCAGCTAAAACGCTTAAAAACAGTGAAAAACCGTCAAAAAACACCTATAACCCTGCTAAAACGCTTAAAAACAGTGAAAAACCGTCAAAAAACAGCAATAACCCTGCTAAAACGCTTAAAAACAGTGAAAAACCGTCAAAAAACACCAATAACCCTGCTAAAACGCTTAAAAACAGTGAAAAACCGTCAAAAAACACCAATAACCCTGCTAAAACGCTTAAAAACAGTGAAAAACCGTCAAAAAACACCAATAACCCCGCTGAAACGCTTAAAAACAGTGAAAAACCGTCAAAAAACACCTATAACCCTGCTAAAACGCTAAAAAACAGTGAAAAACCGTCAAAAAACACCAATAACCCTGCTAAAACGCTTAAAAACAGTGAAAAACCATCAAAAAACACCAATAACCCTGCTAAAACGCTTAAAAACAGTGAAAAACCGTCAAAAAACACCAATAATCCTGCTAAAACGCTTAAAAACAGTGAAAAACCGTCAAAAAACACCAATAACCCTGCTGAAACGCTTAAAAACAGTGAAAAACCGTCAAAAAACACCAATAACCCAGCTAAAACGCTTAAAAACAGTGAAAAACCGTCAAAAAACACCTATAACCCTGCTAAAACGCTTAAAAACAGTGAAAAACCGTCAAAAAACAGCAATAACCCTGCTAAAACGCTTAAAAACAGTGAAAAACCGTCAAAAAACACCAATAACCCTGCTAAAACGCTTAAAAACAGTGAAAAACCGTCAAAAAACACCAATAACCCTGCTAAAACGCTTAAAAACAGTGAAAAACCGTCAAAAAACACCAATAACCCCGCTGAAACGCTTAAAAACAGTGAAAAACCGTCAAAAAACACCTATAACCCTGCTAAAACGCTTAAAAACAGTGAAAAACCGTCAAAAAACACCAATAACCCTGCTAAATCGCTTAAAAACAGTGAAAAACCGTCAAAAAACACCAATAATCCTGCTAAAACGCTTAAAAACAGTGAAAAACCGTCAAAAAACACCTATAACCCTGCTGAAACGCTTAAAAACAGTGAAAAACCGTCAAAAAACACCAATAACTCTGCTAAAACGCTTAAAAACAGTGAAAAACAGTCAAAAAACACCAATAACCCCGCTGAAACGCTTAAAAACAGTGAAAAACCGTCAAAAAACAGCAATAACCCTGTTAAAACGCTTAAAAACAGTGAAAAACCGTCAAAAAACACCAATAACCCTGCTAAAACGCTTAAAAACAGTGAAAAACCGTCAAAAAACACCAATAACCCTGCTGAAACGCTTTAAAACAGTGAATAACCGTCAAAAAACACCTATAACCCTGCTAAAACGCTTAAAAACAGTGAAAAACCGTCAAAAAACACCAATAACCCTGCTAAAACGCTTAAAAACAGTGAAAAACCGTCAAAAAACACCAATAACCCCGCTAAAACGCTTAAAAACAGTGAAAAACCGTCAAAAAACACCAATAACCCCGCTGAAACGCTTAAAAACAGTGAAAAACCGTCAAAAAACACCTATAACCCTGCTAAAACGCTAAAAAACAGTGAAAAACCGTCAAAAAACACGAATAACCCTGCTGAAACGCTTAAAAACAGTGAAAAACCGTCAAAAAACACGAATAACCCTGCTGAAACGCTTAAAAACAGTGAAAAACCGTCAAAAAACACCAATAACCCTGCTGAAACGCTTAAAAACAGTGAAAAACCGTCAAAAAACACCAATAACCCTGCTGAAACGCTTAAAAACAGTGAAAAACCGTCAAAAAACACCAATAACCCAGCTAAAACGCTAAAAAACAGTGAAAAAACGTCAAAAAACACCTATAACCCTGCTAAAACGCTTAAAAACAGTGAAAAACCGTCAAAAAACAGCAATAACCCTGCTAAAACGCTTAAAAACAGTGAAAAACCGTCAAAAAACACCAATAACCCTGCTTAAACGCTTAAAAACAGTGAAAAACCGTCAAAAAACACCAATAACCCTGCTAAAACGCTTAAAAACAGTGAAAAACTGTCAAAAAACACCAATAACCCCGCTGAACGCTTAAAAACAATGAAAAACCGTCAAAAAACACCTATAACCCTGCTAAAACGCTTAAAAACAGTGAAAAACCGTCAAAAAACACCAATAACCCTGCTAAAACGCTTAAAAACAGTGAAAAACCGTCAAAAAACACCAATAACCCTGCTAAAACGCTTAAAAACAGTGAAAAACCGTCAAAAAACACCAATAACCCTGCTAAAACGCTTAAAAACAGTGAAAAACCGTCAAAAAACACCTATAACCCTGCTGAAACGCTTAAAAACAGTGAAAAACCGTCAAAAAACACCAATAACTCTGCTAAAACGCTTAAAAACAGTGAAAAACAGTCAAAAAACACCAATAACCCCGCTGAAACGCTTAAAAACAGTGAAAAACCGTCAAAAAACAGCAATAACCCTGCTAAAACGCTTAAAAACAGTGAAAAACCGTCAAAAAACACCAATAACCCTGCTAAAACGCTTAAAAACAGTGAAAAACCGTCAAAAAACACAATAACCCTGCTGAAACGCTTAAAAACAGTGAAAAACCGTCAAAAAACACCTATAACCCTGCTAAAACGCTTAAAAACAGTGAAAAACCGTCAAAAAACACCAATAACCCTGCTAAAACGCTTAAAAACAGTGAAAAACCGTCAAAAAACACCAATAACCCTGCTAAAACGCTTAAAAACAGTGAAAAACCGTCAAAAAACACCAATAACCCTGCTAAAACGCTTAAAAACAGTGAAAAACCGTCAAAAAACACCAATAACCCTGCTAAAACGCTTAAAAACAGTGAAAAACCGTCAAAAAACACCAATAACCCTGCTAAAACGCTTAAAAACAGTGAAAAACGTCAAAAAACACCAATAACCCTGCTAAAACGCTTAAAAACAGTGAAAAACCGTCAAAAAACACCAATAACCCTGCTAAAACGCTTAAAAACAGTGAAAAACAGTCAAAAAACACCAATAACCCTGCTAAAACGCTTAAAAACAGTGAAAAACCGTCAAAAAACACCAATAACCCTGCTAAAACGCTTAAAAACAGTGAAAAACCGTCAAAAAACACCAATAACCCTGCTGAAACGCTTAAAAACAGTGAAAAACCGTCAAAAAACACCAATAACCCTGCTGAAACGCTTAAAAACAGTGAAAAACCGTTAAAAAAACACCAATAACCCTGCTGAAACGCTTAAAAACAGTGAAAAACCGTCAAAAAACACCAATAACCCTGCTGAAACGCTTAAAAACAGTGAAAAACCGTCAAAAAACACCAATAACCCTGCTAAAACGCTTAAAAACAGTGAAAAACAGTCAAAAAACACCAATAACCCTGCTAAAACGCTTAAAAACAGTGAAAAACCGTCAAAAAACACCAATAACCCTGCTAAAACGCTTAAAAACAGTGAAAAACCGTCAAAAAACACCAATAACCCTGCTGAAACGCTTAAAAACAGTGAAAAACCGTCAAAAAACACCAATAACCCTGCTGAAACGCTTAAAAACAGTGAAAAACCGTTAAAAAAACACCAATAACCCTGCTGAAACGCTTAAAAACAGTGAAAAACCGTCAAAAAACACCAATAACCCTGCTGAAACGCTTAAAAACAGTGAAAAACCGTCAAAAAACACCAATAACCCTGCTGAAACGCTTAAAAACAGTGAAAAACCGTCAAAAAACACCAATAACCCAGCTAAAACGCTTAAAAACAGTGAAAAACCGTCAAAAAACACCTATAACCCTGCTAAAACGCTTAAAAACAGTGAAAAACCGTCAAAAAACAGCAATAACCCTGCTAAAACGCTTAAAAACAGTGAAAAACCGTCAAAAAACACCAATAACCCTGCTAAAACGCTTAAAAACAGTGAAAAACCGTCAAAAAACACCAATAACCCTGCTAAAACGCTTAAAAACAGTGAAAAACCGTCAAAAAACACCAATAACCCCGCTGAAACGCTTAAAAACAGTGAAAAACCGTCAAAAAACACCTATAACCCTGCTAAAACGCTTAAAAACAGTGAAAAACCGTCAAAAAACACCAATAACCCTGCTAAAACGCTTAAAAACAGTGAAAAACCGTCAAAAAACACCAATAATCCTGCTAAAACGCTTAAAAACAGTGAAAAACCGTCAAAAAACACCTATAACCCTGCTGAAACGCTTAAAAACAGTGAAAAACCGTCAAAAAACACCAATAACTCTGCTAAAACGCTTAAAAACAGTGAAAAACAGTCAAAAAACACCAATAACCCCGCTGAAACGCTTAAAAACGGTGAAAAACCGTCAAAAAACAGCAATAACCCTGCTAAAACGCTTAAAAACAGTGAAAAACAGTCAAAAAACACCAATAACCCTGCTAAAACGCTTAAAAACAGTGAAAAACCGTCAAAAAACACCAATAACCCTGCTAAAACGCTTAAAAACAGTGAAAAACCGTCAAAAAACACCAATAACCCTGCTGAAACGCTTAAAAACAGTGAAAAACCGTCAAAAAACACCAATAACCCTGCTGAAACGCTTAAAAACAGTGAAAAACCGTTAAAAAAACACCAATAACCCTGCTGAAACGCTTAAAAACAGTGAAAAACCGTCAAAAAACACCAATAACCCTGCTGAAACGCTTAAAAACAGTGAAAAACCGTCAAAAAACACCAATAACCCTGCTAAAACGCTTAAAAACAGTGAAAAACCGTCAAAAAACACCAATAACCCAGCTAAAACGCTTAAAAACAGTGAAAAACCGTCAAAAAACACCATAACCCTGCTAAAACGCTTAAAAACAGTGAAAAACCGTCAAAAAACAGCAATAACCCTGCTAAAACGCTTAAAAACAGTGAAAAACCGTCAAAAAACACCAATAACCCTGCTAAAACGCTTAAAAACAGTGAAAAACCGTCAAAAAACACCAATAACCCCGCTGAAACGCTTAAAAACAGTGAAAAACCGTCAAAAAACACCTATAACCCTGCTAAAACGCTTAAAAACAGTGAAAAACCGTCAAAAAACACCAATAACCCTGCTAAAACGCTTAAAAACAGTGAAAAACCGTCAAAAAACACCAATAATCCTGCTAAAACGCTTAAAAACAGTGAAAAACCGTCAAAAAACACCTATAACCCTGCTGAAACGCTTAAAAACAGTGAAAAACCGTCAAAAAACACCAATAACCCTGCTAAAACGCTTAAAAACAGTGAAAAACCGTCAAAAAACACCAATAACCCCGCTAAAACGCTTAAAAACAGTGAAAAACCGTCAAAAAACACCAATAACCCCGCTGAAACGCTTAAAAACAGTGAAAAACCGTCAAAAAACACCTATAACCCTGCTAAAACGCTAAAAAACAGTGAAAAACCGTCAAAAAACACGAATAACCCTGCTGAAACGCTTAAAAACAGTGAAAAACCGTCAAAAAACACGAATAACCCTGCTGAAACGCTTAAAAACAGTGAAAAACCGTCAAAAAACACCAATAACCCTGCTGAAACGCTTAAAAACAGTGAAAAACCGTCAAAAAACACCAATAACCCTGCTGAAACGCTTAAAAACAGTGAAAAACCGTCAAAAAACACCAATAACCCAGCTAAAACGCTAAAAAACAGTGAAAAAACGTCAAAAAACACCTATAACCCTGCTAAAACGCTTAAAAACAGTGAAAAACCGTCAAAAAACAGCAATAACCCTGCTAAAACGCTTAAAAACAGTGAAAAACCGTCAAAAAACACCAATAACCCTGCTTAAACGCTTAAAAACAGTGAAAAACCGTCAAAAAACACCAATAACCCTGCTAAAACGCTTAAAAACAGTGAAAAACTGTCAAAAAACACCAATAACCCCGCTGAACGCTTAAAAACAATGAAAAACCGTCAAAAAACACCTATAACCCTGCTAAAACGCTTAAAAACAGTGAAAAACCGTCAAAAAACACCAATAACCCTGCTAAAACGCTTAAAAACAGTGAAAAACCGTCAAAAAACACCAATAACCCTGCTAAAACGCTTAAAAACAGTGAAAAACCGTCAAAAAACACCAATAACCCTGCTAAAACGCTTAAAAACAGTGAAAAACCGTCAAAAAACACCTATAACCCTGCTGAAACGCTTAAAAACAGTGAAAAACCGTCAAAAAACACCAATAACTCTGCTAAAACGCTTAAAAACAGTGAAAAACAGTCAAAAAACACCAATAACCCCGCTGAAACGCTTAAAAACAGTGAAAAACCGTCAAAAAACAGCAATAACCCTGCTAAAACGCTTAAAAACAGTGAAAAACCGTCAAAAAACACCAATAACCCTGCTAAAACGCTTAATAACAGTGAAAAACCGTCAAAAAACACCAATAACCCTGCTGAAACGCTTAAAAACAGTGAAAAACCGTCAAAAAACACCTATAACCCTGCTAAAACGCTTAAAAACAGTGAAAAACCGTCAAAAAACACCAATAACCCTGCTAAAACGCTTAAAAACAGTGAAAAACCGTCAAAAAACACCAATAACCCTGCTAAAACGCTTAAAAACAGTGAAAAACCGTCAAAAAACACCAATAACCCTGCTAAAACGCTTAAAAACAGTGAAAAACCGTCAAAAAACACCAATAACCCTGCTAAAACGCTTAAAAACAGTGAAAAACCGTCAAAAAACACCAATAACCCTGCTAAAACGCTTAAAAACAGTGAAAAACGTCAAAAAACACCAATAACCCTGCTAAAACGCTTAAAAACAGTGAAAAACCGTCAAAAAACACCAATAACCCTGCTAAAACGCTTAAAAACAGTGAAAAACAGTCAAAAAACACCAATAACCCTGCTAAAACGCTTAAAAACAGTGAAAAACCGTCAAAAAACACCAATA
>NW_027556536.1:0-28605 GCF_964204865.1 Styela clava
AAAACAGTGAAAAACCGTCAAAAAACACCAATAACCCTGCTAAAACGCTTAAAAACAGTGAAAAACCGTCAAAAAACACCAATAATCCTGCTAAAACGCTTAAAAACAGTGAAAAACCCTCAAAAAACACCAATAACCCTGCTAAAACGCTTAAATACAGTGAAAAACCGTCAAAAAACACCAATAACCCTGCTAAAACGCTTAAAAACAGTGAAAAACCGTCAAAAAACACCAATAACCCTGCTAAAACGCTTAAAAACAGTGAAAAACCGTCAAAAAACACCAATAACCCTGCTAAAACGCTTAAAAACCGTGAAAAACCGTCAAAAAACACCAATAACCCTGCTAAAACGCTTAAAAACAGTGAAAAACCGTCAAAAAACACCAATAACCCTACTAAAACGCTTAAAAACAGTGAAAAACCGTCAAAAAACACCAATAACCCTACTAAAACGCTTAAAAACAGTGAAAAACCGTCAAAAAACACCAATAACCCTGCTAAAACGCTTAAAAACAGTGAAAAACCGTCAAAAAACACCAATAACCCTGCTAAAACGCTTAAAAACAGTGAAAAACCGTCAAAAAACACCAATAACCCTGCTAAAACGCCCAAAAACAGTGAAAAACCGTCAAAAAACACCAATAACCCTGCTAAAACGCTTAAAAACAGTGAAAAATTGTCAAAAAACACCAATAACCCTGCTAAAACGCTTAAAAACAGTGAAAAACCGTCAAAAAAAAACAATAACTCGGCTAAAACGCTTAAAAACAGTGAAAAACCGTCAAAAAACACCAATAACCCTGCTAAAACGCCCAAAAACAGTGAAAAACCGTCAAAAAACACCAATAACCCTGCTAAAACGCTTAAAAACAGTGAAAAACCGTCAAAACACACCAATAACCTTGCTAAAACGCTTAAAAACAGTGAAAAACCGTTAAAAAAAAAACAATAACTCTGCAAAAACGCTTAAAAACAGTGAAAAACCGTCAAAAAACACCAATAACCCTGCTAAAACGCTTAAAAACAGTGAAAAACCGTCAAAAAACACCAATAACCCTGCTAAAACGCTTAAAAACAGTGAAAAACCGTCAAAAAACACCAATAACCCTGCTAAAACGCTTAAAAACAGTGAAAAATTGTCAAAAAACACCAATAACCCTGCTAAAACGCTTAAAAACAGTGAAAAACCGTCAAAAAACACCAATAACCCTGCTAAAACGCTTAAAAACAGTGAAAAACCGTCAAAAAACACCAATAACCCTGCTAAAACGCTTAAAAACAGTGAAAAACCGTCAAAAAACACCAATAACCCTGCTAAAACGCTTGAAAACAGTGAAAAACCGTCAAAAAACACCAATAACCCTGCTAAAACGCTTAAAAACAGTGAAAAACCGTCAAAAAACACCAATAACCCTGCTAAAACGCCCAAAAACAGTGAAAAACCGTCAAAAAACACCAATAACCCTGCTAAAACGCTTAAAAACAGTGAAAAATTGTCAAAAAACACCAATAACCCTGCTAAAACGCTTAAAAACAGTGAAAAACCGTCAAAAAAAAACAATAACTCTGCTAAAACGCTTAAAAACAGTGAAAAACCGTCAAAAAACACCAATAACCCTGCTAAAACGCCCAAAAACAGTGAAAAACCGTCAAAAAACACCAATAACCCTGCTAAAACGCTTAAAAACAGTGAAAAACCGTCAAAACACACCAATAACCTTGCTAAAACGCTTAAAAACAGTGAAAAACCGTCAAAAAAAAACAATAACTCTGCTAAAACGCTTAAAAACAGTGAAAAACCGTCAAAAAACACCAATAACCCTGCTAAAACGCTTAAAAACAGTGAAAAACCGTCAAAAAACACCAATAACCCTGCTAAAACGCTCAAAAACAGTGAAAAACCGTCAAAAAACACCAATAACCCTGCTAAAACGCTTAAAAACAGTGAAAAACCGTCAAAAAACACCAATAACCCTGCTAAAACGCTTAAAAACAGTGAAAAACCGTCAAAAAACACCAATAACCCTGCTAAAACGCTTAAAAACAGTGAAAAATTGTCAAAAAACACCAATAACCCTGCTAAAACGCTTAAAAACAGTGAAAAACCGTCAAAAAACACCAATAACCCTGCTAAAACGCTTAAAAACAGTGAAAAACCGTCAAAAAACACCAATAACCCTGCTAAAACGCTTAAAAACAGTGAAAAACCGTCAAAAAACACCAATAACCCTGCTAAAACGCTTGAAAACAGTGAAAAACCGTCAAAAAACACCAATAACCCTGCTAAAACGCTTAAAAACAGTGAAAAACCGTCAAAAAACACCAATAACCCTGCTAAAACGCCTAAAAACAGTGAAAAACCGTCAAAAAACACCAATAACCCTGCTAAAACGCTCAAAAACATTTAAAAACCATCAAAAAACACCAATAACCCTGCTAAAACGCTTAAAAACAGTGAAAAACCGTCAAAAAACACCAATAACCCTGCTAAAACGCTTAAAAACAGTGAAAAACCGTCAAAAAACACCAATAATCCTGCTAAAACGCTTAAAAACAGTGAAAAACCCTCAAAAAACACCAATAACCCTGCTAAAACGCTTAAATACAGTGAAAAACCGTCAAAAAACACCAATAACCCTGCTAAAACGCTTAAAAACAGTGAAAAACCGTCAAAAAACACCAATAACCCTGCTAAAACGCTTAAAAACAGTGAAAAACCGTCAAAAAACACCAATAACCCTGCTAAAACGCTTAAAAACCGTGAAAAACCGTCAAAAAACACCAATAACCCTGCTAAAACGCTTAAAAACAGTGAAAAACCGTCAAAAAACACCAATAACCCTACTAAAACGCTTAAAAACAGTGAAAAACCGTCAAAAAACACCAATAACCCTACTAAAACGCTTAAAAACAGTGAAAAACCGTCAAAAAACACCAATAACCCTGCTAAAACGCTTAAAAACAGTGAAAAACCGTCAAAAAACACCAATAACCCTGCTAAAACGCTTAAAAACAGTGAAAAACCGTCAAAAAACACCAATAACCCTGCTAAAACGCCCAAAAACAGTGAAAAACCGTCAAAAAACACCAATAACCCTGCTAAAACGCTTAAAAACAGTGAAAAATTGTCAAAAAACACCAATAACCCTGCTAAAACGCTTAAAAACAGTGAAAAACCGTCAAAAAAAAACAATAACTCGGCTAAAACGCTTAAAAACAGTGAAAAACCGTCAAAAAACACCAATAACCCTGCTAAAACGCCCAAAAACAGTGAAAAACCGTCAAAAAACACCAATAACCCTGCTAAAACGCTTAAAAACAGTGAAAAACCGTCAAAAAACACCAATAACCCTGCTAAAACGCTTAAAAACAGTGAAAAACCGTCAAAAAACACCAATAACCCTGCTAAAACGCTTAAAAACAGTGAAAAATTGTCAAAAAACACCAATAACCCTGCTAAAACGCTTAAAAACAGTGAAAAACCGTCAAAAAACACCAATAACCCTGCTAAAACGCTTAAAAACAGTGAAAAACCGTCAAAAAACACCAATAACCCTGCTAAAACGCTTAAAAACAGTGAAAAACCGTCAAAAAACACCAATAACCCTGCTAAAACGCTTGAAAAGAGTGAAAAACCGTCAAAAAACACCAATAACCCTGCTAAAACGCTTAAAAACAGTGAAAAACCGTCAAAAAACACCAATAACCCTGCTAAAACGCCCAAAAACAGTGAAAAACCGTCAAAAAACACCAATAACCCTGCTAAAACGCTTAAAAACAGTGAAAAATTGTCAAAAAACACCAATAACCCTGCTAAAACGCTTAAAAACAGTGAAAAACCGTCAAAAAAAAACAATAACTCTGCTAAAACGCTTAAAAACAGTGAAAAACCGTCAAAAAACACCAATAACCCTGCTAAAACGCCCAAAAACAGTGAAAAACCGTCAAAAAACACCAATAACCCTGCTAAAACGCTTAAAAACAGTGAAAAACCGTCAAAACACACCAATAACCTTGCTAAAACGCTTAAAAACAGTGAAAAACCGTCAAAAAAAAACAATAACTCTGCTAAAACGCTTAAAAACAGTGAAAAACCGTCAAAAAACACCAATAACCCTGCTAAAACGCTTAAAAACAGTGAAAAACCGTCAAAAAACACCAATAACCCTGCTAAAACGCTCAAAAACAGTGAAAAACCGTCAAAAAACACCAATAACCCTGCTAAAACGCTTAAAAACAGTGAAAAACCGTCAAAAAACACCAATAACCCTGCTAAAACGCTTAAAAACAGTGAAAAACCGTCAAAAAACACCAATAACCCTGCTAAAACGCTTAAAAACAGTGAAAAATTGTCAAAAAACACCAATAACCCTGCTAAAACGCTTAAAAACAGTGAAAAACCGTCAAAAAACACCAATAACCCTGCTAAAACGCTTAAAAACAGTGAAAAACCGTCAAAAAACACCAATAACCCTGCTAAAACGCTTAAAAACAGTGAAAAACCGTCAAAAAACACCAATAACCCTGCTAAAACGCTTGAAAACAGTGAAAAACCGTCAAAAAACACCAATAACCCTGCTAAAACGCTTAAAAACAGTGAAAAACCGTCAAAAAACACCAATAACCCTGCTAAAACGCCTAAAAACAGTGAAAAACCGTCAAAAAACACCAATAACCCTGCTAAAACGCTCAAAAACATTTAAAAACCATCAAAAAACACCAATAACCCTGCTAAAACGCTTAAAAACAGTGAAAAACCGTCAAAAAACACCAATAACCCTGCTAAAACGCTTAAAAACAGTGAAAAACCGTCAAAAAACACCAATAATCCTGCTAAAACGCTTAAAAACAGTGAAAAACCCTCAAAAAACACCAATAACCCTGCTAAAACGCTTAAATACAGTGAAAAACCGTCAAAAAACACCAATAACCCTGCTAAAACGCTTAAAAACAGTGAAAAACCGTCAAAAAACACCAATAACCCTGCTAAAACGCTTAAAAACAGTGAAAAACCGTCAAAAAACACCAATAACCCTGCTAAAACGCTTAAAAACCGTGAAAAACCGTCAAAAAACACCAATAACCCTGCTAAAACGCTTAAAAACAGTGAAAAACCGTCAAAAAACACCAATAACCCTACTAAAACGCTTAAAAACAGTGAAAAACCGTCAAAAAACACCAATAACCCTACTAAAACGCTTAAAAACAGTGAAAAACCGTCAAAAAACACCAATAACCCTGCTAAAACGCTTAAAAACAGTGAAAAACCGTCAAAAAACACCAATAACCCTGCTAAAACGCTTAAAAACAGTGAAAAACCGTCAAAAAACACCAATAACCCTGCTAAAACGCCCAAAAACAGTGAAAAACCGTCAAAAAACACCAATAACCCTGCTAAAACGCTTAAAAACAGTGAAAAATTGTCAAAAAACACCAATAACCCTGCTAAAACGCTTAAAAACAGTGAAAAACCGTCAAAAAAAAACAATAACTCGGCTAAAACGCTTAAAAACAGTGAAAAACCGTCAAAAAACACCAATAACCCTGCTAAAACGCCCAAAAACAGTGAAAAACCGTCAAAAAACACCAATAACCCTGCTAAAACGCTTAAAAACAGTGAAAAACCGTCAAAACACACCAATAACCTTGCTAAAACGCTTAAAAACAGTGAAAAACCGTTAAAAAAAAAACAATAACTCTGCAAAAACGCTTAAAAACAGTGAAAAACCGTCAAAAAACACCAATAACCCTGCTAAAACGCTTAAAAACAGTGAAAAACCGTCAAAAAACACCAATAACCCTGCTAAAACGCTCAAAAACAGTGAAAAAACGTCAAAAAACACCAATAACCCTGCTAAAACGCTTAAAAACAGTGAAAAACCGTCAAAAAACACCAATAACCCTGCTAAAACGCTTAAAAACAGTGAAAAACCGTCAAAAAACACCAATAACCCTGCTAAAACGCTTAAAAACAGTGAAAAATTGTCAAAAAACACCAATAACCCTGCTAAAACGCTTAAAAACAGTGAAAAACCGTCAAAAAACACCAATAACCCTGCTAAAACGCTTAAAAACAGTGAAAAACCGTCAAAAAACACCAATAACCCTGCTAAAACGCTTAAAAACAGTGAAAAACCGTCAAAAAACACCAATAACCCTGCTAAAACGCTTGAAAACAGTGAAAAACCGTCAAAAAACACCAATAACCCTGCTAAAACGCTTAAAAACAGTGAAAAACCGTCAAAAAACACCAATAACCCTGCTAAAACGCCTAAAAACAGTGAAAAACCGTCAAAAAACACCAATAACCCTGCTAAAACGCTCAAAAACAGTTAAAAACCGTCAAAAAACACCAATAACCCTGCTAAAACGCTTAAAAACAGTGAAAAACCGTCAAAAAACACCAATAACCCTGCTAAAACGCTTAAAAACAGTGAAAAACCGTCAAAAAACACCAATAATCCTGCTAAAACGCTTAAAAACAGTGAAAAACCCTCAAAAAACACCAATAACCCTGCTAAAACGCTTAAAAACAGTGAAAAACCGTCAAAAAACACCAATAACCCTGCTAAAACGCTTAAAAACAGTGAAAAACCGTCAAAAAACACCAATAACCCTGCTAAAACGCTTAAAAACAGTGAAAAACCGTCAAAAAACACCAATAACCCTGCTAAAACGCTTAAAAACCGTGAAAAACCGTCAAAAAACACCAATAACCCTGCTAAAACGCTTAAAAACAGTGAAAAACCGTCAAAAAACACCAATAACCCTACTAAAACGCTTAAAAACAGTGAAAAACCGTCAAAAAACACCAATAACCCTGCTAAAACGCTTAAAAACCGTGAAAAACCGTCAAAAAACACCAATAACCCTGCTAAAACGCTTAAAAACAGTGAAAAATTGTCAAAAAACACCAATAACCCTGCTAAAACGCTTAAAAATAGTGAAAAACCGTCAAAAAACACCAATAACCCTGCTAAAACGCTTAAAAACAGTGAAAAACCGTCAAAAAACACCAATAACCCTGCTAAAACGCTCAAAAACAGTGAAAAACCGTCAAAAAACACCAATAACCCTGCTAAAACGCTTAAAAACAGTGAAAAACCGTCAAAAAACACCAATAACCCTGCTAAAACGCTCAAAAACAGTTAAAAACCGTCAAAAAACACCAATAACCCTGCTAAAACGCTTAAAAACAGTGAAAAACCGTCAAAAAACACCAATAACCCTGCTAAAACGCTTAAAAACAGTGAAAAACCGTCAAAAAACACCAATAATCCTGCTAAAACGCTTAAAAACAGTGAAAAACCGTCAAAAAACACCAATAACCCTGCTAAAACGCTTAAAAACAGTGAAAAACCGTCAAAAAACACCAATAACCCTGCTAAAACGCTCAAAAACAGTGAAAAACCGTCAAAAAACACCAATAACCCTGCTAAAACGCTTAAAAACAGTGAAAAACCGTCAAAAAACACCAATAACCCTGCTAAAACGCTTAAAAACAGTGAAAAACCGTCAAAAAACACCAATAACCCTGCTAAAACGCTTAAAAACAGTGAAAAACCGTCAAAAAACACCAATAACCCTGCTAAAACGCTTAAAAACAGTGAAAAACCGTCAAAAAACACCAATAACCCTGCTAAAACGCTTAAAAACAGTGAGAAACCGTCAAAAAACACCAATAACCCTGCTAAAACGCTTAAAAACAGTGAAAAATTGTCAAAAAACAGCAATAACCCTGCTAAAACGCTTAAAAACAGTGAAAAATCGTCAAAACACACCAATAACCTTGCTAAAACGCTTAAAAACAGTGAAAAAGCGTCAAAAAAAAACAATAACTCTGCTAAAACGCTTAAAAACAGTGGAAAACCGTCAAAAAACACCAATAACCCTGCTAAAACGCTTAAAAACAGTGAAAAACCGTCAAAAAACACCAATAACCCTGCTAAAACGCTCAAAAACAGTGAAAAACCGTCAAAAAACACCAATAACCCTGCTAAAACGCTTAAAAACAGTGAAAAACCGTCAAAAAACACCAATAACCCTGCTAAAACGCTTAAAAACAGTGAAAAACCGTCAAAAAACACCAATAACCCTGCTAAAACGCTCAAAAACAGTGAAAAACCGTCAAAAAACACCAATAACCCTGCTAAAACGCTTAAAAACAGTGAAAAACCGTCAAAAAACACCAATAACCATGCTAAAACGCTTAAAAACAGTGAAAAACCGTCAAAAAACACCAATAACCCTGCTAAAACGCTCAAAAACAGTGAAAAACCGTAAAAAAACACCAATAATCCTGCTAAAATGCTTAAAAACAGTGAAAAACCGTCAAAAAACACCAATAACCCTGCTAAAACGCTTAAAAACAGTGAAAAACCGTCAAAAACACCAATAACCCTACTAAAACGCTTAAAAACAGTGAAAAACCGTCAAAAAACACCAATAACCCTGCTAAAACGCTTAAAAACAGTGAAAAACCGTCAAAAAACACCAATAACCCTGCTAAAACGCTTAAAAACAGTGAAAAACCGTCAAAAAACACCAATAACCCTGCTAAAACGCTCAAAAACAGTGAAAAACCGTCAAAAAACACCAATAACCCTGCTAAAACGCTTAAAAACAGTGAAAAACCGTCAAAAAACACCAATAACCCTGCTAAAACGCTTAAAAACAGTGAAAAACCGTCAAAAAACACCAATAACCCTGCTAAAACGCTTAAAAACAGTGAAAAACCGTCAAAAAACACCAATAACCCTGCTAAAACGCTTAAAAACAGTGAAAAACCGTCAAAAAACACCAATAACCCTGCTAAAACGCTTAAAAACAGTGAGAAACCGTCAAAAAACACCAATAACCCTGCTAAAACGCTTAAAAACAGTGAAAAATTGTCAAAAAACAGCAATAACCCTGCTAAAACGCTTAAAAACAGTGAAAAATCGTCAAAACACACCAATAACCTTGCTAAAACGCTTAAAAACAGTGAAAAACCGTCAAAAAAAAACAATAACTCTGCTAAAACGCTTAAAAACAGTGGAAAACCGTCAAAAAACACCAATAACCCTGCTAAAACGCTTAAAAACAGTGAAAAACCGTCAAAAAACACCAATAACCCTGCTAAAACGCTCAAAAACAGTGAAAAACCGTCAAAAAACACCAATAACCCTGCTAAAACGCTTAAAAACAGTGAAAAACCGTCAAAAAACACCAATAACCCTGCTAAAACGCTTAAAAACAGTGAAAAACCGTCAAAAAACACCAATAACCCTGCTAAAACGCTCAAAAACAGTGAAAAACCGTCAAAAAACACCAATAACCCTGCTAAAACGCTTAAAAACAGTGAAAAACCGTCAAAAAACACCAATAACCATGCTAAAACGCTTAAAAACAGTGAAAAACCGTCAAAAAACACCAATAACCCTGCTAAAACGCTCAAAAACAGTGAAAAACCGTAAAAAAACACCAATAATCCTGCTAAAACGCTTAAAAACAGTGAAAAACCGTCAAAAAACACCAATAACCCTGCTAAAACGCTTAAAAACAGTGAAAAACCGTCAAAAACACCAATAACCCTACTAAAACGCTTAAAAACAGTGAAAAACCGTCAAAAAACACCAATAACCCTGCTAAAACGCTTAAAAACAGTGAAAAACCGTCAAAAAACACCAATAACCCTGCTAAAACGCTTAAAAACAGTGAAAAACCGTCAAAAAACACCAATAACCCTGCTAAAACGCTTAAAAACAGTGAGAAACCGTCAAAAAACACCAATAACCCTGCTAAAACGCTTAAAAACAGTGAAAAATTGTCAAAAAACACCAATAACCCTGCTAAAACGCTTAAAAACAGTGAAAAACCGTCAAAACACACCAATAACCTTGCTAAAACGCTTAAAAACAGTGAAAAACCGTCAAAAAAAAACAATAACTCTGCTAAAACGCTTAAAAACAGTGGAAAACCGTCAAAAAACACCAATAACCCTGCTAAAACGCTCAAAAACAGTGAAAAACCGTCAAAAAACACCAATAACCCTGCTAAAACGCTTAAAAACAGTGAAAAACCGTCAAAAAACACCAATAACCCTGCTAAAACGCTTAAAAACAGTGAAAAACCGTCAAAAAACACCAATAACCCTGCTAAAACGCTTAAAAACAATGAAAAACCGTCAAAAAACACCAATAACCCTGCTAAAACGCTTAAAAACAGTGAAAAACCGTCAAAAAACACCAATAACCCTGCTAAAACGCTCAAAAACAGTGAAAAACCGTCAAAAAACACCAATAACCCTGCTAAAACGCTTAAAAACAGTGAAAAACCGTCAAAAAACACCAATAACCATGCTAAAACGCTTAAAAACAGTGAAAAACCGTCAAAAAACACCAATAACCCTGCTAAAACGCTTAAAAACCGTGAAAAACCGTCAAAAAACACCAATAACCCTGCTAAAACGCTTAAAAACAGTGAAAAATTGTCAAAAAACACCAATAACCCTGCTAAAACGCTTAAAAATAGTGAAAAACCGTCAAAAAACACCAATAACCCTGCTAAAACGCTTAAAAACAGTGAAAAACCGTCAAAAAACACCAATAACCCTGCTAAAACGCTCAAAAACAGTGAAAAACCGTCAAAAAACACCAATAACCCTGCTAAAACGCTTAAAAACAGTGAAAAACCGTCAAAAAACACCAATAACCCTGCTAAAACGCTCAAAAACAGTTAAAAACCGTCAAAAAACACCAATAACCCTGCTAAAACGCTTAAAAACAGTGAAAAACCGTCAAAAAACACCAATAACCCTGCTAAAACGCTTAAAAACAGTGAAAAACCGTCAAAAAACACCAATAATCCTGCTAAAACGCTTAAAAACAGTGAAAAACCGTCAAAAAACACCAATAACCCTGCTAAAACGCTTAAAAACAGTGAAAAACCGTCAAAAAACACCAATAACCCTGCTAAAACGCTCAAAAACAGTGAAAAACCGTCAAAAAACACCAATAACCCTGCTAAAACGCTTAAAAACAGTGAAAAACCGTCAAAAAACACCAATAACCCTGCTAAAACGCTTAAAAACAGTGAAAAACCGTCAAAAAACACCAATAACCCTGCTAAAACGCTTAAAAACAGTGAAAAACCGTCAAAAAACACCAATAACCCTGCTAAAACGCTTAAAAACAGTGAAAAACCGTCAAAAAACACCAATAACCCTGCTAAAACGCTTAAAAACAGTGAGAAACCGTCAAAAAACACCAATAACCCTGCTAAAACGCTTAAAAACAGTGAAAAATTGTCAAAAAACAGCAATAACCCTGCTAAAACGCTTAAAAACAGTGAAAAATCGTCAAAACACACCAATAACCTTGCTAAAACGCTTAAAAACAGTGAAAAAGCGTCAAAAAAAAACAATAACTCTGCTAAAACGCTTAAAAACAGTGGAAAACCGTCAAAAAACACCAATAACCCTGCTAAAACGCTTAAAAACAGTGAAAAACCGTCAAAAAACACCAATAACCCTGCTAAAACGCTCAAAAACAGTGAAAAACCGTCAAAAAACACCAATAACCCTGCTAAAACGCTTAAAAACAGTGAAAAACCGTCAAAAAACACCAATAACCCTGCTAAAACGCTTAAAAACAGTGAAAAACCGTCAAAAAACACCAATAACCCTGCTAAAACGCTCAAAAACAGTGAAAAACCGTCAAAAAACACCAATAACCCTGCTAAAACGCTTAAAAACAGTGAAAAACCGTCAAAAAACACCAATAACCATGCTAAAACGCTTAAAAACAGTGAAAAACCGTCAAAAAACACCAATAACCCTGCTAAAACGCTCAAAAACAGTGAAAAACCGTAAAAAAACACCAATAATCCTGCTAAAACGCTCAAAAACAGTGAAAAACCGTCAAAAAACACCAATAACCCTGCTAAAACGCTTAAAAACAGTGAAAAACCGTCAAAAACACCAATAACCCTACTAAAACGCTTAAAAACAGTGAAAAACCGTCAAAAAACACCAATAACCCTGCTAAAACGCTTAAAAACAGTGAAAAACCGTCAAAAAACACCAATAACCCTGCTAAAACGCTTAAAAACAGTGAAAAACCGTCAAAAAACACCAATAACCCTGCTAAAACGCTCAAAAACAGTGAAAAACCGTCAAAAAACACCAATAACCCTGCTAAAACGCTTAAAAACAGTGAAAAACCGTCAAAAAACACCAATAACCCTGCTAAAACGCTTAAAAACAGTGAAAAACCGTCAAAAAACACCAATAACCCTGCTAAAACGCTTAAAAACAGTGAAAAACCGTCAAAAAACACCAATAACCCTGCTAAAACGCTTAAAAACAGTGAAAAACCGTCAAAAAACACCAATAACCCTGCTAAAACGCTTAAAAACAGTGAGAAACCGTCAAAAAACACCAATAACCCTGCTAAAACGCTTAAAAACAGTGAAAAATTGTCAAAAAACAGCAATAACCCTGCTAAAACGCTTAAAAACAGTGAAAAATCGTCAAAACACACCAATAACCTTGCTAAAACGCTTAAAAACAGTGAAAAACCGTCAAAAAAAAACAATAACTCTGCTAAAACGCTTAAAAACAGTGGAAAACCGTCAAAAAACACCAATAACCCTGCTAAAACGCTTAAAAACAGTGAAAAACCGTCAAAAAACACCAATAACCCTGCTAAAACGCTCAAAAACAGTGAAAAACCGTCAAAAAACACCAATAACCCTGCTAAAACGCTTAAAAACAGTGAAAAACCGTCAAAAAACACCAATAACCCTGCTAAAACGCTTAAAAACAGTGAAAAACCGTCAAAAAACACCAATAACCCTGCTAAAACGCTCAAAAACAGTGAAAAACCGTCAAAAAACACCAATAACCCTGCTAAAACGCTTAAAAACAGTGAAAAACCCCAAAAAACACCAATAACCATGCTAAAACGCTTAAAAACAGTGAAAAACCGTCAAAAAACACCAATAACCCTGCTAAAACGCTCAAAAACAGTGAAAAACCGTAAAAAAACACCAATAATCCTGCTAAAACGCTTAAAAACAGTGAAAAACCGTCAAAAAACACCAATAACCCTGCTAAAACGCTTAAAAACAGTGAAAAACCGTCAAAAACACCAATAACCCTACTAAAACGCTTAAAAACAGTGAAAAACCGTCAAAAAACACCAATAACCCTGCTAAAACGCTTAAAAACAGTGAAAAACCGTCAAAAAACACCAATAACCCTGCTAAAACGCTTAAAAACAGTGAAAAACCGTCAAAAAACACCAATAACCCTGCTAAAACGCTTAAAAACAGTGAGAAACCGTCAAAAAACACCAATAACCCTGCTAAAACGCTTAAAAACAGTGAAAAATTGTCAAAAAACACCAATAACCCTGCTAAAACGCTTAAAAACAGTGAAAAACCGTCAAAACACACCAATAACCTTGCTAAAACGCTTAAAAACAGTGAAAAACCGTCAAAAAAAAACAATAACTCTGCTAAAACGCTTAAAAACAGTGGAAAACCGTCAAAAAACACCAATAACCCTGCTAAAACGCTCAAAAACAGTGAAAAACCGTCAAAAAACACCAATAACCCTGCTAAAACGCTTAAAAACAGTGAAAAACCGTCAAAAAACACCAATAACCCTGCTAAAACGCTTAAAAACAGTGAAAAACCGTCAAAAAACACCAATAACCCTGCTAAAACGCTCAAAAACAGTGAAAAACCGTCAAAAAACACCAATAACCCTGCTAAAACGCTTAAAAACAGTGAAAAACCGTCAAAAAACACCAATAACCATGCTAAAACGCTTAAAAACAGTGAAAAACCGTCAAAAAACACCAATAACCCTGCTAAAACGCTCAAAAACAGTGAAAAACCGTAAAAAAACACCAATAATCCTGCTAAAACGCTTAAAAACAGTGAAAAACCGTCAAAAAACACCAATAACCCTGCTAAAACGCTTAAAAACAGTGAAAAACCGTCAAAAAACACCAATAACCCTACTAAAACGCTTAAAAACAGTGAAAAACCGTCAAAAAACACCAATAACCCTGCTAAAACGCTTAAAAACAGTGAAAAACCGTCAAAAAACTCCAATAACCCTGCTAAAACGCTTAAAAACAGTGAAAAACCGTCAAAAAACACCAATAACCCTGCTAAAACGCTTAAAAACAGTGAGAAACCGTCAAAAAACACCAATAACCCTGCTAAAACGCTTAAAAACAGTGAAAAATTGTCAAAAAACACCAATAACCCTGCTAAAACGCTTAAAAACAGTGAAAAACCGTCAAAACACACCAATAACCTTGCTAAAACGCTTAAAAACAGTGAAAAACCGTCAAAAAAAAACAATAACTCTGCTAAAACGCTTAAAAACAGTGGAAAACCGTCAAAAAACACCAATAACCCTGCTAAAACGCTCAAAAACAGTGAAAAACCGTCAAAAAACACCAATAACCCTGCTAAAACGCTTAAAAACAGTGAAAAACCGTCAAAAAACAACAATAACCCTGCTAAAACGCTTAAAAACAGTGAAAAACCGTCAAAAAACACCAATAACCCTGCTAAAACGCTTAAAAACAGTGAAAAACCGTCAAAAAACACCAATAACCCTGCTAAAACGCTTAAAAACAATGAAAAACCGTCAAAAAACACCAATAACCCTGCTAAAACGCTTAAAAACAGTGAAAAACCGTCAAAAAACACCAATAACCCTGCTAAAACGCTCAAAAACAGTGAAAAACCGTCAAAAAACACCAATAATCCTGCTAAAACGCTTAAAAACAGTGAAAAACCGTCAAAAAACACCAATAACCCTGCTAAAACGCTTAAAAACAGTGAAAAACCGTCAAAAAACACCAATAACCCTACTAAAACGCTTAAAAACAGTGAAAAACCGTCAAAAAACACCAATAACCCTGCTAAAACGCTTAAAAACAGTGAAAAACCGTCAAAAAACACCAATAACCCTGCTAAAACGCTTAAAAACAGTGAAAAACCGTCAAAAAACACCAATAACCCTGCTGAAACGCTCAAAAACAGTGAAAAACCGTCAAAAAACACCAATAACCCTGCTAAAACGCTTAAAAACAGTGAAAAACCGTCAAAAAAAACCTATAACCCTGCTAAAACGCTTAAAAACAGTGAAAAACCGTCAAAAAACACCAATAACCCTGCTAAAACGCTTAAAAACAGTGAAAAATCGTCAAAAAACACCAATAACCCTGCTAAAACGCTTAAAAACAGTGAAAAACCGTCAAAAAACACCAATAATCCTGCTAAAACAGTGAAAAACCGTCAAAACACACCAATAACCTTGCTAAAACGCTTAAAAACAGTGAAAAACCGTCAAAAAAAAACAATAACTCTGCTAAAACGCTTAAAAACAGTGAAAAACCGTCAAAAAACACCAATAACCCTGCTAAAACGCTTAAAAACAGTGAAAAACCGTCAAAAAACACCAATAACCCTGCTAAAACGCTTAAAAACAGTGAAAAACCGTCAAAAAACATCAATAACCCTGCTAAAACGCTTAAAAACAGTGAAAAACCGTCAAAAAACACCAATAACCCTGCTAAAACGCTTAAAAACAGTGAAAAACCGTCAAAAAACACCTATAACCCTGCTAAAACGCTTAAAAACAGTGAAAAACCGTCAAAAAACACCAATAACCCTGCTAAAACGCTTAAAAACAGTGAAAAATCGTCAAAAAACACCAATAATCCTGCTAAAACGCTTAAAAACAGTGAATAACCGTCAAAAAACAACAATAACCCTGCTAAAACGCTTAAAAACAGTGAACAACCGTCAAAAAACACCAATAACCCTGCTAAAACGCTTAAAAACAGTGAAAAACCGTCAAAAAACACCAATAACCCTGCTAAAACGCTTAAAAACATTGAAAAACCGTCAAAAAACACCAATAATCCTGCTAAAAAACGCTTAAAAACAGTGAAAAACCGTCAAAAAACAACAATAACCCTGCTGAAACGCTTAAAAACAGTGAAAAACCGTCAAAAAACACCAATAACCCTGCTGAAACGCTTAAAAACAGTGAAAAACCGTCAAAAAACACCAATAACCCTGCTGAAACGCTTAAAAACAGTGAAAAAACGTCAAAAAACACCAATAATCCTGCTAAAACGCTTAAAAACAGTGAAAAACCGTCAAAAAACACCAATAACCCTGCTAAAACGCTTAAAAACAGTGAAAAACCGTCAAAAAACACCAATAACCCTGCTAAAACGCTTAAAAACAGTGAAAAACCGTCAAAAAACACCAATAATCCTGCTAAAACGCTTAAAAACAGTGAAAAACCGTCAAAAAACACCAATAACCCTGCTGAAACGCTTAAAAACAGTGAAAAACCATCAAAAAACACCAATAACCCTGCTGAAACGCTTAAAAACAGTGAAAAACCGTCAAAAAACACCAATAACCCTGCTGAAACGCTTAAAAACAGGGAAAAACCGTCAAAAACACCAATAACCCTGCTAAAACGCTTAAAAACAGTGAAAAACCGTCAAAAAACACCAATAACCCTGCTAAAACGCTTAAAAACAGTGAAAAACCGTCAAAAAACACCAATAACCCTGCTAAAACGCTTAAAAACAGTGAAAAACCGTCGAAAAACACCAATAACCCTGCTAAAACGCTTAAAAACAGTGAAAAACCGTCAAAAAACACCAATAACCCTGCTTAAACGCTTAAAAACAGTGAAAAACCGTCAAAAAACACCAATAACCCTGCTAAAACGCCTAAAAAGAGTGAAAAACCGTCAAAAACACCAATAACCCTGCTAAAACGCTTAAAAACAGTGAAAAACCGTCAAAAAACACCAATAACCCTGCTAAAACGCTTAAAAACAGTGAAAAACCGTCAAAAAACACCAATAACCCTGCTAAAACGCTTAAAAACAGTGAAAAACCGTCAAAAAACACCAATAACCCTGCTAAAACGCTTAAAAACAGTGCAAAAACCGTCAAAAAACACCAATAACCCTGCTAAAACGCTTAAAAACAGTGAAAAATTGTCAAAAAACACCAATAACCCTGCTAAAACGCTTAAAAACAGTGAAAAACCGTCAAAACACAGCAATAACCTTGCTAAAACGCTTAAAAACAGTGAAAAACCGTCAAAAAAAACAATAACTCTGCTAAAACGCTTAAAAACAGTGAAAAACCGTCAAAAAACACCAATAACCCTGCTAAAACGCTTAAAAACAGTGAAAAATTGTCAAAAAACACCAATAACCCTGCTAAAACGCTTAAAAACAGTGAAAAACCGTCAAAAAACAACAATAACCCTGCTAAAACGCTTAAAAACAGTGAAAAACCGTCAAAAACACCAATAACCCTACTAAAACGCTCAAAAACAGTGAAAAACCGTCAAAAAACACCAATAACCCTGCTAAAACGCTAAAAAACAGTGAAAAACCGTCAAAAAACACCAATAACCCTGCTAAAACGTTTAAAAACAGTGAAAAACCGTCAAAAAACACCAATAACCCTGCTAAAACGCTTAAAAACAGTGAAAAACCGTCAAAAAACACCAATAACATGGCTAAAACGCTCAAAAACAGTGAAAAACCGTCAAAAAACACCAATAACCCTGCTAAAACGCTTAAAAACAGTGAAAAACCGTCAAAAAACACCAATAACCCTACTAAAACGCTTAAAAACAGTGAAAAACCGTCAAAAAACACCAATAACCCTGCTAAAACGCTTAAAAACAGTGAAAAACCGTCAAAAAACACCAATAACCCTGCTAAAACGCTTAAAAACAGTGAAAAACCGTCAAAAAACACCAATAACCCTGCTAAAACGCCCAAAAACAGTGAAAAACCGTCAAAAAACACCAATAACCCTGCTAAAACGCTTAAAAACAGTGAAAAATTGTCAAAAAACACCAATAACCCTGCTAAAACGCTTAAAAACAGTGAAAAACCGTCAAAAAACACCAATAACCCTGCTAAAACGCTTAAAAACAGTGAAAAACCGTCAAAAAACACCAATAACCCTGCTAAAACGCTTAAAAACAGTGCAAAAACCGTCAAAAAACACCAATAACCCTGCTAAAACGCTTAAAAACAGTGAAAAATTGTCAAAAAACACCAATAACCCTGCTAAAACGCTTAAAAACAGTGAAAAACCGTCAAAACACACCAATAACCTTGCTAAAACGCTTAAAAACAGTGAAAAACCGTCAAAAAAAAACAATAACTCTGCTAAAACGCTTAAAAACAGTGAAAAACCGTCAAAAAACACCAATAACCCTGCTAAAACGCTTAAAAACAGTGAAAAATTGTCAAAAAACACCAATAACCCTGCTAAAACGCTTAAAAACAGTGAAAAACCGTCAAAAAACAACAATAACCCTGCTAAAACGCTTAAAAACAGTGAAAAACCGTCAAAAACACCAATAACCCTACTAAAACGCTCAAAAACAGTGAAAAACCGTCAAAAAACACCAATAACCCTGCTAAAACGCTTAAAAACAGTGAAAAACCGTCAAAAAACACCAATAACCCTGCTAAAACGCTTAAAAACAGTGAAAAACCGTCAAAAAACACCAATAACCCTGCTAAAACGCTTAAAAACAGTGAAAAACCGTCAAAAAACACCAATAACCCTGCTAAAACGCTCAAAAACAGTGAAAAACCGTCAAAAAACACCAATAACCCTGCTAAAACGCTTACAAACAGTGAAAAACCGTCAAAAAACACCAATAACCCTACTAAAACGCTTAAAAACAGTGAAAAACCGTCAAAAAACACCAATAACCCTGCTAAAACGCTTAAAAACAGTGAAAAACCGTCAAAAAACACCAATAACCCTGCTAAAACGCTTAAAAACAGTGAAAAACCGTCAAAAAACACCAATAATCCTGCTAAAACGCTTAAAAACAGTGAAAAACCGTCAAAAAACACCAATAACCCTGCTGAAACGCTTAAAAACAGTGAAAAACCATCAAAAAACACCAATAACCCTGCTGAAACGCTTAAAAACAGTGAAAAACCGTCAAAAAACACCAATAACCCTGCTGAAACGCTTAAAAACAGGGAAAAACCGTCAAAAACACCAATAACCCTGCTAAAACGCTTAAAAACAGTGAAAAACCGTCAAAAAACACCAATAACCCTGCTAAAACGCTTAAAAACAGTGAAAAACCGTCAAAAAACACCAATAACCCTGCTAAAACGCTTAAAAACAGTGAAAAACCGTCAAAAAACACCAATAACCCTGCTAAAACGCTTAAAAACAGTGAAAAACCGTCAAAAAAACACCAATAACCCTGCTAAAACGCTTAAAAACAGTGAAAAACCGTCAAAAAACACCAATAACCCTGCTAAAACGCTTAAAAACAGTGAAAAACCGTCAAAAAACACCAATAACCCTGCTAAAACGCTTAAAAACAGTGAAAAACCGTCAAAAAACACCAATAACCCTGCTAAAACGCCTAAAAAGAGTGAAAAACCGTCAAAAACACCAATAACCCTGCTAAAACGCTTAAAAACAGTGAAAAACCGTCAAAAAACACCAATAACCCTGCTAAAACGCTTAAAAACAGTGAAAAACCGTCAAATAACACCAATAACCCTGCTAAAACGCTTAAAAACAGTGAAAAACCATCAAAAAACACCAATAACCCTGCTAAAACGCTTAAAAACAGTGCAAAAACCGTCAAAAAACACCAATAACCCTGCTAAAACGCTTAAAAACAGTGAAAAATTGTCAAAAAACACCAATAACCCTGCTAAAACGCTTAAAAACAGTGAAAAACCGTCAAAACACACCAATAACCTTGCTAAAACGCTTAAAAACAGTGAAAAACCGTCAAAAAAAACAATAACTCTGCTAAAACGCTTAAAAACAGTGAAAAACCGTCAAAAAACACCAATAACCCTGCTAAAACGCTTAAAAACAGTGAAAAATTGTCAAAAAACACCAATAACCCTGCTAAAACGCTTAAAAACAGTGAAAAACCGTCAAAAAACAACAATAACCCTGCTAAAACGCTTAAAAACAGTGAAAAACCGTCAAAAACACCAATAACACTACTAAAACGCTCAAAAACAGTGAAAAACCGTCAAAAAACACCAATAACCCTGCTAAAACGCTTAAAAACAGTGAAAAACCGTCAAAAAACACCAATAACCCTGCTAAAACGCTTAAAAACAGTGAAAAACCGTCAAAAAACACCAATAACCCTGCTAAAACGCTTAAAAACAGTGAAAAACCGTCAAAAAACACCAATAACATGGCTAAAACGCTCAAAAACAGTGAAAAACCGTCAAAAAACACCAATAACCCTGCTAAAACGCTTAAAAACAGTGAAAAACCGTCAAAAAACACCAATAACCCTACTAAAACGCTTAAAAACAGTGAAAAACCGTCAAAAAACACCAATAACCCTGCTAAAACGCTTAAAAACAGTGAAAAACCGTCAAAAAACACCAATAACCCTGCTAAAACGCTTAAAAACAGTGAAAAACCGTCAAAAAACACCAATAACCCTGCTAAAACGCCCAAAAACAGTGAAAAACCGTCAAAAAACACCAATAACCCTGCTAAAACGCTTAAAAACTGTGAAAAATTGTCAAAAAACACCAATAACCCTGCTAAAACGCTTAAAAACAGTGAAAAACCGTCAAAAAACACCAATAACCCTGCTAAAACGCTTAAAAACAGTGAAAAACCGTCAAAAAACACCAATAACCCTGCTAAAACGCTTAAAAACAGTGCAAAAACCGTCAAAAAACACCAATAACCCTGCTAAAACGCTTAAAAACAGTGAAAAATTGTCAAAAAACACCAATAACCCTGCTAAAACGCTTAAAAACAGTGAAAAACCGTCAAAACACACCAATAACCTTGCTAAAACGCTTAAAAACAGTGAAAAACCGTCAAAAAAAAACAATAACTCTGCTAAAACGCTTAAAAACAGTGAAAAACCGTCAAAAAACACCAATAACCCTGCTAAAACGCTTAAAAACAGTGAAAAATTGTCAAAAAACACCAATAACCCTGCTAAAACGCTTAAAAACAGTGAAAAACCGTCAAAAAACAACAATAACCCTGCTAAAACGCTTAAAAACAGTGAAAAACCGTCAAAAACACCAATAACCCTACTAAAACGCTCAAAAACAGTGAAAAACCGTCAAAAAACACCAATAACCCTGCTAAAACGCTTAAAAACAGTGAAAAACCGTCAAAAAACACCAATAACCCTGCTAAAACGCTTAAAAACAGTGAAAAACCGTCAAAAAACACCAATAACCCTGCTAAAACGCTTAAAAACAGTGAAAAACCGTCAAAAAACACCAATAACCCTGCTAAAACGCTCAAAAACAGTGAAAAACCGTCAAAAAACACCAATAACCCTGCTAAAACGCTTAAAAACAGTGAAAAACCGTCAAAAAACACCAATAACCCTACTAAAACGCTTAAAAACAGTGAAAAACCGTCAAAAAACACCAATAACCCTGCTAAAACGCTTAAAAACAGTGAAAAACCGTCAAAAAACACCAATAACCCTGCTAAAACGCTTAAAAACAGTGAAAAACCGTCAAAAAACACCAATAACCCTGCTAAAACGCCCAAAAACAGTGAAAAACCGTCAAAAAACACCAATAACCCTGCTAAAACGCTTAAAAACAGTGAAAAATTGTCAAAAAACACCAATAACCCTGCTAAAACGCTTAAAAACAGTGAAAAACCGTCAAAAAAAAACAATAACTCTGCTAAAACGCTTAAAAACAGTGAAAAACCGTCAAAAAACACCAATAACCCTGCTAAAACGCCCAAAAACAGTGAAAAACCGTCAAAAAACACCAATAACCCTGCTAAAACGCCCAAAAACAGTGAAAAACCGTCAAAAAACACCAATAACCCTGCTAAAACGCTTAAAAACAGTGAAAAATTGTCAAAAAACACCAATAACCCTGCTAAAACGCTTAAAAACAGTGAAAAACCGTCAAAAAACACCAATAACCCTGCTAAAACGCTTAAAAACAGTGAAAAACCGTCAAAAAACACCAATAACCCTGCTAAAACGCTTAAAAACAGTGCAAAAACCGTCAAAAAACACCAATAACCCTGCTAAAACGCTTAAAAACAGTGAAAAATTGTCAAAAAACACCAATAACCCTGCTAAAACGCTTAAAAACAGTGAAAAACCGTCAAAACACACCAATAACCTTGCTAAAACGCTTAAAAACAGTGAAAAACCGTCAAAAAAAAACAATAACTCTGCTAAAACGCTTAAAAACAGTGAAAAACCGTCAAAAAACACCAATAACCCTGCTAAAACGCTTAAAAACAGTGAAAAATTGTCAAAAAACACCAATAACCCTGCTAAAACGCTTAAAAACAGTGAAAAACCGTCAAAAAACAACAATAACCCTGCTAAAACGCTTAAAAACAGTGAAAAACCGTCAAAAACACCAATAACCCTACTAAAACGCTCAAAAACAGTGAAAAACCGTCAAAAAACACCAATAACCCTGCTAAAACGCTTAAAAACAGTGAAAAACCGTCAAAAAACACCAATAACCCTGCTAAAACGCTTAAAAACAGTGAAAAACCGTCAAAAAACACCAATAACCCTGCTAAAACGCTTAAAAACAGTGAAAAACCGTCAAAAAACACCAATAACCCTGCTAAAACGCTCAAAAACAGTGAAAAACCGTCAAAAAACACCAATAACCCTGCTAAAACGCTTACAAACAGTGAAAAACCGTCAAAAAACACCAATAACCCTACTAAAACGCTTAAAAACAGTGAAAAACCGTCAAAAAACACCAATAACCCTGCTAAAACGCTTAAAAACAGTGAAAAACCGTCAAAAAACACCAATAACCCTGCTAAAACGCTTAAAAACAGTGAAAAACCGTCAAAAAACACCAATAATCCTGCTAAAACGCTTAAAAACAGTGAAAAACCGTCAAAAAACACCAATAACCCTGCTGAAACGCTTAAAAACAGTGAAAAACCATCAAAAAACACCAATAACCCTGCTGAAACGCTTAAAAACAGTGAAAAACCGTCAAAAAACACCAATAACCCTGCTGAAACGCTTAAAAACAGGGAAAAACCGTCAAAAACACCAATAACCCTGCTAAAACGCTTAAAAACAGTGAAAAACCGTCAAAAAACACCAATAACCCTGCTAAAACGCTTAAAAACAGTGAAAAACCGTCAAAAAACACCAATAACCCTGCTAAAACGCTTAAAAACAGTGAAAAACCGTCAAAAAACACCAATAACCCTGCTAAAACGCTTAAAAACAGTGAAAAACCGTCAAAAAAACACCAATAACCCTGCTAAAACGCTTAAAAACAGTGAAAAACCGTCAAAAAACACCAATAACCCTGCTAAAACGCTTAAAAACAGTGAAAAACCGTCAAAAAACACCAATAACCCTGCTAAAACGCTTAAAAACAGTGAAAAACCGTCAAAAAACACCAATAACCCTGCTAAAACGCCTAAAAAGAGTGAAAAACCGTCAAAAACACCAATAACCCTGCTAAAACGCTTAAAAACAGTGAAAAACCGTCAAAAAACACCAATAACCCTGCTAAAACGCTTAAAAACAGTGAAAAACCGTCAAATAACACCAATAACCCTGCTAAAACGCTTAAAAACAGTGAAAAACCATCAAAAAACACCAATAACCCTGCTAAAACGCTTAAAAACAGTGCAAAAACCGTCAAAAAACACCAATAACCCTGCTAAAACGCTTAAAAACAGTGAAAAATTGTCAAAAAACACCAATAACCCTGCTAAAACGCTTAAAAACAGTGAAAAACCGTCAAAACACACCAATAACCTTGCTAAAACGCTTAAAAACAGTGAAAAACCGTCAAAAAAAACAATAACTCTGCTAAAACGCTTAAAAACAGTGAAAAACCGTCAAAAAACACCAATAACCCTGCTAAAACGCTTAAAAACAGTGAAAAATTGTCAAAAAACACCAATAACCCTGCTAAAACGCTTAAAAACAGTGAAAAACCGTCAAAAAACAACAATAACCCTGCTAAAACGCTTAAAAACAGTGAAAAACCGTCAAAAACACCAATAACACTACTAAAACGCTCAAAAACAGTGAAAAACCGTCAAAAAACACCAATAACCCTGCTAAAACGCTTAAAAACAGTGAAAAACCGTCAAAAAACACCAATAACCCTGCTAAAACGCTTAAAAACAGTGAAAAACCGTCAAAAAACACCAATAACCCTGCTAAAACGCTTAAAAACAGTGAAAAACCGTCAAAAAACACCAATAACATGGCTAAAACGCTCAAAAACAGTGAAAAACCGTCAAAAAACACCAATAACCCTGCTAAAACGCTTAAAAACAGTGAAAAACCGTCAAAAAACACCAATAACCCTACTAAAACGCTTAAAAACAGTGAAAAACCGTCAAAAAACACCAATAACCCTGCTAAAACGCTTAAAAACAGTGAAAAACCGTCAAAAAACACCAATAACCCTGCTAAAACGCTTAAAAACAGTGAAAAACCGTCAAAAAACACCAATAACCCTGCTAAAACGCCCAAAAACAGTGAAAAACCGTCAAAAAACACCAATAACCCTGCTAAAACGCTTAAAAACTGTGAAAAATTGTCAAAAAACACCAATAACCCTGCTAAAACGCTTAAAAACAGTGAAAAACCGTCAAAAAACACCAATAACCCTGCTAAAACGCTTAAAAACAGTGAAAAACCGTCAAAAAACACCAATAACCCTGCTAAAACGCTTAAAAACAGTGCAAAAACCGTCAAAAAACACCAATAACCCTGCTAAAACGCTTAAAAACAGTGAAAAATTGTCAAAAAACACCAATAACCCTGCTAAAACGCTTAAAAACAGTGAAAAACCGTCAAAACACACCAATAACCTTGCTAAAACGCTTAAAAACAGTGAAAAACCGTCAAAAAAAAACAATAACTCTGCTAAAACGCTTAAAAACAGTGAAAAACCGTCAAAATACACCAATAACCCTGCTAAAACGCTTAAAAACAGTGAAAAATTGTCAAAAAACACCAATAACCCTGCTAAAACGCTTAAAAACAGTGAAAAACCGTCAAAAAACAACAATAACCCTGCTAAAACGCTTAAAAACAGTGAAAAACCGTCAAAAACACCAATAACCCTACTAAAACGCTCAAAAACAGTGAAAAACCGTCAAAAAACACCAATAACCCTGCTAAAACGCTTAAAAACAGTGAAAAACCGTCAAAAAACACCAATAACCCTGCTAAAACGCTTAAAAACAGTGAAAAACCGTCAAAAAACACCAATAACCCTGCTAAAACGCTTAAAAACAGTGAAAAACCGTCAAAAAACACCAATAACCCTGCTAAAACGCTCAAAAACAGTGAAAAACCGTCAAAAAACACCAATAACCCTGCTAAAACGCTTAAAAACAGTGAAAAACCGTCAAAAAACACCAATAACCCTACTAAAACGCTTAAAAACAGTGAAAAACCGTCAAAAAACACCAATAACCCTGCTAAAACGCTTAAAAACAGTGAAAAACCGTCAAAAAACACCAATAACCCTGCTAAAACGCTTAAAAACAGTGAAAAACCGTCAAAAAACACCAATAACCCTGCTAAAACGCCCAAAAACAGTGAAAAACCGTCAAAAAACACCAATAACCCTGCTAAAACGCTTAAAAACAGTGAAAAATTGTCAAAAAACACCAATAACCCTGCTAAAACGCTTAAAAACAGTGAAAAACCGTCAAAAAAAAACAATAACTCTGCTAAAACGCTTAAAAACAGTGAAAAACCGTCAAAAAACACCAATAACCCTGCTAAAACGCCCAAAAACAGTGAAAAACCGTCAAAAAACACCAATAACCCTGCTAAAACGCTTAAAAACAGTGAAAAACCGTCAAAACACACCAATAACCTTGCTAAAACGCTTAAAAACAGTGAAAAACCGTCAAAAAAAAACAATAACTCTGCTAAAACGCTTAAAAACAGTGAAAAACCGTCAAAAAACACCAATAACCCTGCTAAAACGCTTAAAAACAGTGAAAAACCGTCAAAAAACACCAATAACCCTGATAAAACGCTCAAAAACAGTGAAAAACCGTCAAAAAACACCAATAACCCTGCTAAAACGCTTAAAAACAGTGAAAAACCGTCAAAAAACACCAATAACCCTGCTAAAACGCTTAAAAACAGTGAAAAACCGTCAAAAAACACCAATAACCCTGCTAAAACGCTTAAAAACAGTGAAAAATTGTCAAAAAACACCAATAACCCTGCTAAAACGCTTAAAAACAGTGAAAAACCGTCAAAAACACCAATAACCCTGCTAAAACGCTTAAAAACAATGAAAAACCGTCAAAAAACACCAATAACCCTGCTAAAACGCTTAAAAACAGTGAAAAACCGTCAAAAAACACCAATAACCCTGCTAAAACGCTTGAAAACAGTGAAAAACCGTCAAAAAACACCAATAACCCTGCTAAAACGCTTAAAAACAGTGAAAAACCGTTAAAAAACACCAATAACCCTGCTAAAACGCTTAAAAACAGTGAAAAACCGTCAAAAAACACCAATAACCCTGCTAAAACGCTCAAAAACAGTGAAAAACCGTCAAAAAACACCAATAACCCTGCTAAAACGCTTAAAAACAGTGAAAAACCGTCAAAAAACACCAATAACCCTACTAAAACGCTTAAAAACAGTGAAAAACCGTCAAAAAACACCAATAACCCTGCTAAAACGCTTAAAAACAGTGAAAAACCGTCAAAAAACACCAATAACCCTGCTAAAACGCTTAAAAACAGTGAAAAACCTTCAAAAAACACCAATAACCCTGCTAAAACGCCCAAAAACAGTGAAAAACCGTCAAAAAACACCAATAACCCTGCTAAAACGCTTAAAAACAGTGAAAAATTGTCAAAAAACACCAATAACCCTGCTAAAACGCTTAAAAACAGTGAAAAACCGTCAAAAAAAAACAATAACTCTGCTAAAACGCTTAAAAACAGTGAAAAACCGTCAAAAAACACCAATAACCCTGCTAAAACGCTTAAAAACAGTGAAAAACCGTCAAAAAAAAACAATAACTCTGCTAAAACGCTTAAAAACAGTGAAAAACCGTCAAAAAACACCAATAACCCTGCTAAAACGCCCAAAAACAGTGAAAAACCGTCAAAAAACACCAATAACCCTGCTAAAACGCTTAAAAACAGTGAAAAACCGTCAAAAAACACCAATAACCCTGCTAAAACGCTTAAAAACAGTGAAAAATTGTCAAAAAACACCAATAACCCTGCTAAAACGCTTAAAAACAGTGAAAAACCGTCAAAAACACCAATAACCCTGCTAAAACGCTTAAAAACAATGAAAAACCGTCAAAAAACACCAATAACCCTGCTAAAACGCTTAAAAACAGTGAAAAACCGTCAAAAAACACCAATAACCCTGCTAAAACGCTTGAAAACAGTGAAAAACCGTCAAAAAACACCAATAACCCTGCTAAAACGCTTAAAAACAGTGAAAAACCGTCAAAAAACACCAATAACCCTGCTAAAACGCTTAAAAACAGTGAAAAACCGTCAAAAAACACCAATAACCCTGCTAAAACGCTTGAAAACAGTGAAAAACCGTCAAAAAACACCAATAACCCTGCTAAAACGCTTAAAAACAGTGAAAAACCGTCAAAAAACACCAATAACCCTGCTAAAACGCTTAAAAACAGTGAAAAACCGTCAAAAAACACCAATAACCCTACTAAAACGCTTAAAAACAGTGAAAAACCGTCAAAAAACACCAATAACCCTGCTAAAACGCTTGAAAACAGTGAAAAACCGTCAAAAAACACCAATAACCCTGCTAAAACGCTTAAAAACAGTGAAAAACCGTCAAAAAACACCAATAACCCTGCTAAAACGCTTAAAAACAGTGAAAAACCGTCAAAAAACACCAATAACCCTGCTAAAACGCCCAAAAACAGTGAAAAACCGTCAAAAAACACCAATAACCCTGCTAAAACGCTTAAAAACAGTGAAAAATTGTCAAAAAACACCAATAACCCTGCTAAAACGCTTAAAAACAGTGAAAAACCGTCAAAAAAAACAATAACTCTGCTAAAACGCTTAAAAACAGTGAAAAACCGTCAAAAAACACCAATAACCCTGCTAAAACGCCCAAAAACAGTGAAAAACAGTCAAAAAACACCAATAACCCTGCTAAAACGCTTAAAAACAGTGAAAAACCGTCAAAACACACCAATAACCTTGCTAAAACGCTTAAAAACAGTGAAAAACCGTCAAAAAAAAAACAATAACTCTGCTAAAACGCTTAAAAACAGTGAAAAACCGTCAAAAAACACCAATAACCCTGCTAAAACGCTTAAAAACAGTGAAAAACCGTCAAAAAACACCAATAACCTTGCTAAAACGCTTAAAAACAGTGAAAAACCGTCAAAAAAAACAATAACTCTGCTAAAACGCTTAAAAACAATGAAAAACCGTCAAAAAACACCAATAACCCTGCTAAAACGCTTAAAAACAGTGAAAAATTGTCAAAAAACACCAATAACCCTGCTAAAACGCTTAAAAACAGTGAAAAAC
>NW_027556537.1:0-22967 GCF_964204865.1 Styela clava
GTTGCTAACTCACCATTTTTAAACTTCGCTGTTTCAATTTTTTCTTCAATTTGATCAATTGTTGTTAATTCGTTTTCTGTTCCACTTTGTAAATCATATTGTTCTTTAAAAGTTGCGATTCCTGTAATTGGATCTTTTGTATCAATTTGAAAAACAAAATTAGTTCCTTCATAAGAAACACCAAGTGTTCCATTGGTTAAACTTGTTAAATTTCCGTATTTTTCAATTGATGTTGCTTTTTCTTCTGCTTTTGTTTTTGCTGATTTTGCTGTTGCTAACTCACCATTTTTAAACTTCGCTGTTTCAATTTTTTCTTCAATTTGATCAATTGTTGTTAATTCGTTTTCTGTTCCACTTTGTAAATCATATTGTTCTTTAAAAGTTGCGATTCCTGTAATTGGATCTTTTGTATCAATTTGAAAAACAAAATTAGTTCCTTCATAAGAAACACCAAGTGTTCCATTGGTTAAACTTGTTAAATTTCCGTATTTTTCAATTTATGTGCTTTTTCTTCTGCTTTTGTTTTTGCTGATTTTGCTGTTGCTAACTCACCATTTTTAAACTTCGCTGTTTCAATTTTTTCTTCAATTTGATCAATTGTTGTTAATTCGTTTTCTGTTCCACTTTGTAAATCATATTGTTCTTTAAAAGTTGCGATTCCTGTAATTGGATCTTTTGTATCAATTTGAAAAACAAAATTAGTTCCTTCATAAGAAACACCAAGTGTTCCATTGGTTAAACTTGTTAAATTTCCGTATTTTTCAATTGATGTTGCTTTTTCTTCTGCTTTTGTTTTGCTGATTTTGCTGTTGCTAACTCACCATTTTTAAACTTCGCTGTTTCAATTTTTTCTTCAATTTGATCAATTGTTGTTAATTCGTTTTCTGTTCCACTTTGTAAATCATATTGTTCTTTAAAAGTTGCGATTCCTGTAATTGGATCTTTTGTATCAATTTGAAAAACAAAATTAGTTCCTTCATAAGAAACACCAAGTGTTCCATTGGTTAAACTTGTTAAATTTCCGTATTTTTCAATTGATGTTGCTTTTTCTTCTGCTTTTGTTTTTGCTGATTTTGCTGTTGCTAACTCACCATTTTTAAACTTCGCTGTTTCAATTTTTTCTTCAATTTGATCAATTGTTGTTAATTCGTTTTCTGTTCCACTTTGTAAATCATATTGTTCTTTAAAAGTTGCGATTCCTGTAATTGGATCTTTTGTATCAATTTGAAAAACAAAATTAGTTCCTTCATAAGAAACACCAAGTGTTCCATTGGTTAAACTTGTTAAATTTCCGTATTTTTCAATTGATGTTGCTTTTTCTTCTGCTTTTGTTTTTGCTGATTTTGCTGTTGCTAACTCACCATTTTTAAACTTCGCTGTTTCAATTTTTTCTTCAATTTGATCAATTGTTGTTAATTCGTTTTCTGTTCCACTTTGTAAATCATATTGTTCTTTAAAAGTTGCGATTCCTGTAATTGGATCTTTTGTATCAATTTGAAAAACAAAATTAGTTCCTTCATAAGAAACACCAAGTGTTCCATTGGTTAAACTTGTTAAATTTCCGTATTTTTCAATTGATGTTGCTTTTTCTTCTGCTTTTGTTTTTGCTGATTTTGCTGTTGCTAACTCACCATTTTTAAACTTCGCTGTTTCAATTTTTTCTTCAATTTGATCAATTGTTGTTAATTCGTTTTCTGTTCCACTTTGTAAATCATATTGTTCTTTAAAAGTTGCGATTCCTGTAATTGGATCTTTTGTATCAATTTGAAAAACAAAATTAGTTCCTTCATAAGAAACACCAAGTGTTCCATTGGTTAAACTTGTTAAATTTCCGTATTTTTCAATTGATGTTGCTTTTTCTTCTGCTTTTGTTTTTGCTGATTTTGCTGTTGCTAACTCACCATTTTTAAACTTCGCTGTTTCAATTTTTTCTTCAATTTGATCAATTGTTGTTAATTCGTTTTCTGTTCCACTTTGTAAATCATATTGTTCTTTAAAAGTTGCGATTCCTGTAATTGGATCTTTTGTATCAATTTGAAAAACAAAATTAGTTCCTTCATAAGAAACACCAAGTGTTCCATTGGTTAAACTTGTTAAATTTCCGTATTTTTCAATTGATGTTGCTTTTTCTTCTGCTTTTGTTTTTGCTGATTTTGCTGTTGCTAACTCACCATTTTTAAACTTCGCTGTTTCAATTTTTTCTTCAATTTGATCAATTGTTGTTAATTCGTTTTCTGTTCCACTTTGTAAATCATATTGTTCTTTAAAAGTTGCGATTCCTGTAATTGGATCTTTTGTATCAATTTGAAAAACAAAATTAGTTCCTTCATAAGAAACACCAAGTGTTCCATTATTTAAATTTGTTAAATCTCCGTATATTTCAATTGAATCTGCTTTTGCCATTTTTTTATTTTCCTTCCTTTATTTTCCTTATTTTCCTTATTTTTTAAATGCTTTTTAAGTTTGTTTTTTTTGTTTTTGTGTTTATTAATTAATATGTTTTAAACTTTGGTGTTTCAATTATTGTTTCAATTTGATTAATTGTTGTTAATTTGTTTTTTTGTTTTATTTTGTAAATCATATTGTGTTTTGAAAGTTTTAATTTTTGTAATTACTCTTTTGTCATCAATTTGGAAAATAAAATTAGTTTCATAGTAAGAAATATCAAGCATTTTATTAGTTAAATCTGTTAAATTTCCCTATCTTTCAATTAATTGTTGTTTTAATATCAATTTTATTTTTAACCTTTAATACTTATAAATATTATATTAATTTCTATTGTATTCTTTTTTTGATTTTAAATGATAAAAATTTATTTTTTAATTATTTAATCTTTTTAATTTTTAGTTTTTTTATATTATTTATCTTTAAGTTCTTAATAGTTAATAAATTAAAGATAATTAAAAAAAGTATAAAAATAATTTAATGTAAAAGATGTTTTTGAATTATTATTTTTTTTAAATAAAGTAAATGATTATTTGTTTAAATTTTTTAAATTTAATTTAATACATTATCTAAATTAAAAAATTTTTAACTTAAATTTTTCTATTTAAACAAAATTAAATCTTTATAAATTTAATTTACTAAATAAGATTCTTTTTTTAATGCTCCTTCTGTTTATATTGTATTAATCATTTTTTAACATTACAACTTATCTATAGTAATAATATTGTTCTTCTTCAAAAACATTAAACGATTGAAAAATAAAAACTTAACAATAATTTATTATTAAATTAACTAAACAATACATTTCATTTTAAATAAATAAATGTTTTCGTATAAATGTTTTTAATTTAATTATTTACTTTTTTTATTTTTAAAATATTTTTTTAAAAGAACACCAATTACAATTATTGCCAAAATAACACCTGAAACAATTGGAATGATAAAAAAATTATTGGATTCGGAACCCTGTAACTGACCAGGTTCACTAGTTGTTGGTGTTGTTGTTTTCTTTGTGATTGCGCTTTTTGTATCTAATGTTCCGGGTAATTCATCGGTTGTTTCAACATCATCAGCAATATCGTTAATTGTTGTTGTAATTCCTTGGTTTTCTAATTCTGCTACATTTTTGTATGTTATAATTGATTTTGCTTTTTTAATTTCTACTGCTAAATCTTCTAACCCAGTTTTAATTTCTTTTAATTCTACAACTGATTTAGTATTTAAACCAAAATTATCAACAAAAGAACCATCATTTTTAAAGCTTGTTTGTGATAATGTTCCACTTGTAAAATCAATTGAATCTGTTTTAGCTTGTTTAATTGCTAATTTTAATGAGTCTGAATTATCAGTTAATAAAGCGTTAATTTTTATTGTTAAGTCTGCTTGTGTTGCTTCTGTAATTTTATTTGCTAAACCTTCTAAAGCAGTTTTAATTTCTTTTAATTCTACAACTGATTTAGTATTTAAACCAAAATCATCAACAAAAGAACCATCATCTTTAAAGCTTGTTTGTGATAATGTTCCACTTGTAAAATCAATTGAATCTGTTTTAACTTCTACAATTGCTGTTTTTAATTCATCAGTTAATAAAGCGTTAATTTTTTTTTTTCAGTATGCCTTTCTTAATAAAATTGTTCCCACCTTTCTTTTTTGTTTTGATGATGCTTGATGTTTTACTATCTTTTCGTTTGTTTTTTTTGTTCCCTTTATTTCTTTTGAAACATGTTTTGAAAAACTAATTTTAAATTTATTTTTTTGATCAATTTTTTTTTGGCTGTCTTCTGGATAACCTTGAATTTTTAAAAAAGTATCTTTTAAGACTTCAAATTTTTTTAAATTGAATGGATCATTAAGAAAAGAAAATAATTTTTTTTCAATTTTAAAATAAGTTAAATTAAAATTTAAATCTATTTTAAAAAGTTTAATTTTTGCTTTTGATTCTTTTATTGATTTTTTTAACGCTTCAACTTTTGAGAATTTTTATTTTTTTGATTCTTTTTTTCTTCAATAGCAAGTTTTAATTTTGTTTCTTCTTCTTTTTTTAAATTTTTAAATGTTTTTATTTTTTCTCAAATATCTTTTGCGTTCTTCGTTTTCATTTTTTTTTTTAATTTTTAAATACTTTTTAAGTTTATTTTTTGTTTTAACTTTTATTAATTGATCATCTATTAAACTTTGCTAGTCAAATTATTGCTTTAATTCGATTAATGATAAATAAATTTAATAATACAAAATTCATTATATCCAAAAAAATATTAAAAAAAAATCAAAAATATAAAAATTAATAAAGGTATTAATTTTAAAGATTTTTTATTTTTTAAATTAACTAAAAAAAATGAAATAATTTAATTTAAAAAATATTTAAATGTTAATTTTTCAAATTTATCAAAAGAAAATAATTTTTTTATATAATTAAGTAATTATTTATTTAATCTTTTAAATCTAATTAATAAAATAAGTAAATTAAAAAAATTTTAATTTAAGTTTATCAATTTAAATAAGATTAAATAAAATAAATTAATTTATTTGATTCAACTCTTTAATATTAATAACATTATTTTATTTATAGTAAAAAAATATTGTTATTATTTGAAATCTTATGAAAAAATAAAAAAATTTATCAATAATTTTTACTAAAATTAATACACTTTATTTAAATGATTGTAAACATATAGATTATTTTTAATTTAATTATTTACTTTTTTTATTTTTAAAATATTTTTTTAAGAGAACACCAATTACAATTATTGTCAAAATAACACCTGAAACAATTGAAAGAATGATAGAAAGATTATTGGAATCGGAATCTTGTAACTTATCATCACTAGTTGTTGATGTTATAGTTTTCTTTGCGTCTGCGTTTGTTGTGTTTAATGCTCCGATTAATCCTTGGATTGTTTCAACAACATCATCAATATTGTTAATTGTTGTTGTAATTCCTTGGTTTTCTAATTCTGTTTTAAATGTTTCAAAACTTTCAATTAATCTTTTTTCACCAACTTTAAACGTGTAATTTGTTCCGGCATAATCAACAATAATTCCATTTAATTTTGTTAAATCTCCGTATGTTTCAATTGATTCTTTTTTTTTGTCTGCTTTTGTTGTGTTTAATGTTCCGGTTAATCCTTCGATTGCTTCAACAACATTATTAATATCGTTAATTGTTGTTGTTGCAATTTCTTGATTTCTTAATTCTTTTTTTAAATCTGTTAAACCTGTGATTAATGTTTTGCCACCAACTTTAAACGTGTAATTTGTTCCGTTGTGATCAACTACAACATTAGTTAAATTTGTTAAAATTCCGTATTCTTTAATTGAATCAGCTTTTGCTGTGTTTAATGCTCCGGTTAAACCGTTTTCACTAGAAGAAACAACAACATTTTTAAAATTGGATTCGTTAAAATCTAATGTAATTCCTCGCTTTCCTAATTCTGTTTTGAATTTTTCAACTGTTAAAAAAGTTGCTTTAGAATTATTTTTAAACTTATATTCTCCATCGTAATTAACTACAACATTAGTTAAATTTGTTAAATCTCCGTATTCATTAATTGAATCTGCTGTTGTTTTCTTTGCGTTTGCTTTTGTTGTGTTTAATGCTCCGGTTAAACCGTTTTCACTAGAAGAAACAACAACATTTTTAAAATTGGATTCGTTAAAATCTAACGTAATTCCTCGCTTTCCTAATTCTGTTTTGAATAATTCTAAACCTTCAATTGCTGAATTTTCACCAACTTTAAACGTGTAATTTGTTCCGTTGTGATCAACTACAACATTAGTTAAATTTGTTAAATCTCCGTATGTTTTAATTGATTTTGCTTTTGTTAATTCTGTATTACTTAAACCACCTAAAGCCGAATTATCTGTTAATGCGTCTTCTGTTGTTAATGTAATTTCTTGGTTTTTTGCTTCTGCTTTTAATTGATCAAAATTAAGTTTTTGATTACCTTTAACAGTATATTCAATTGCTCCAGTTGTAGCAACATTAGAAACGGAAATTGCTTGAGTTCTTAAATCTCCGTATGTTTTCTTTGCTTTTGCTTTTGCTAATGTTTTTGTTTGATCAAATGTTAAATTTAAAGTATCAATTGTGTAATCATCTTCTGTATTACCTTGATTATTTAATTCAGTATTTAATTTTGCTAAACCTGTAATTACTTTTTTGCCATTAATTTGGAATGTGTAATTTGTTTCGTAATCAACTTCAATTTTTCCACTTGTTAAATTTCCGAATGTTGCAATTGAATTTGCTTTTGATTTTGCTTTTGTTAATGTTTTTGTTTCATCAAAATTTAAAAGTAAAGTATCAATTGTGTAATCATTTTCTGCATCACCTTGTTTATTTAATTCAATATTTAAATTTGCTAAACCTGTAATTTTTTGTTTTGTACTAATTTGGAATGTGTAATCTGTTCCGTAATCAACTTCAATTTTTCCACTTGTTAAATTTCCGAATGTTGCAATTGATTTTGCTTTTGATTTTGCTTTTGTTAATGTTTTTGTTTCATCAAAATTTAAATTTAAAGTATCAATTGTGTAATCATCTTCTGTATTACCTTGATTATTTAATTGAATATTTAATTTTGCTAAACCTGTAATTTTTTGTTTTGTACTAATTTGGAATGTGTAATCTGTTCCGTAATCAACTTCAATTGTTTCACTTGTTAAATTTCCGAATGTTGCAATTGAATTTGCTTTTGATTTTGCTTTTGTTAATGTTTTTGTTTCATCAAAATTTAAAAGTAAAGTATCAATTGTGTAATCATTTTCTGCATCACCTTGTTTATTTAATTGAATATTTAAATTTGTTAAACCTGTAATTTTTTGTTTTGTACTAATTTGGAATGTGTAATCTGTTCCGTAATCAACTTCAATTGTTTCACTTGTTAAATTTCCGAATGTTGCAATTGAATTTGCTTTTGATTTTGCTTTTGTTAATGTTTTTGTTTCATCAAAATTTAAAAGTAAAGTATCAATTGTGTAATCATCTTCTGTATTACCTTGATTATTTAATTCAGTATTTAATTTTGCTAAACCTGTAATTACTTTTTTGCCATTAATTTGGAATGTGTAATTTGTTTCGTAATCAACTTCAATTGTTTCACTTGTTAAATTTCCGAATGTTTTAATTGATTTTGCTTTTGATTTTGCTTTTGCTAATGTTTTTGTTTCATCAAAATTTAAAAGTAAAGTATCAATTGTGTAATCATCTTCTGTATTACCTTGATTATTTAATTCAGTATTTAATTTTGCTAAATCTGTAATTACTTTTTTGCCATTAATTTGGAATGTGTAATCTGTTCCGTAATCAACTTCAATTGTTTCACTTGTTAAATTTCCGTATTTATCAATTGATGTTTTCTTTGCTTTTGCGTTCGTTAATTGTGTTGAGTTTAAACTTTCTAAATCTGTTGCGGTTAATGCTTCTTCTGTTGTTAATGTTGTAATTCCTTGGTTTGTTACTTGTGTTTTTAATTCATCAAATTCAATAATTTGATTATTAACAGTATATTTAATTGTTCCATCATCACCATTAGAAACGGAGATTGGTTGAGTTCTTAAATCTCCGTAATTTTCAATTGATTTTGCTTTTGTTAATTGTGTTTTTATATTTTCCGAAGTTATTGCGTCAATTTCTGAATTTTTATTAATAATTTGTTTTTTTAATTCTGTTTTAAATAATTCTAAACCTGTAATTAATTTATTTGAACCAACTTGGAACGTGTAATTTGTTCCGTCGTAAACAACTTCAATTATTCCGTTTAAATTTCCGAATGTTTTAATTGATTTTGCTTTTGTTAATTGTGTAAAGTCTAAAGCTTCTAAATCTATTTTATCTAATTCGTCTTCTATTGTTAATTCAATTCCTTGCTTTTTTGCTTCTTCTTTTAAATTAGCAAAATTAAGTTCTTTTTTACCTTTAACGGTATATTTAATTGCTCCATTAACACCATTAGAAACGAAAATTGTATTATCTGGATCCGTTAAATCTCCGTATGTTTTAATTGAATTTGCTTTTGTTTGTTTTTTTTGTTTTGCTGTTGCTAATTGATCAATGTCTAAACCTTTTAAAATCAAATTATCTGTTAATTCGTCTTCTGTTGTTAATGTTGTAATTCCTTGCTTTTTTGCTTCTTCTTTCAAATTAGCAAAATTAAAAATTTCCACAGTTCCCACAAAATAAGGACTAACAAGATCAATTAAATAATCAATTTCATCATTAAAAAAAGCATCAAAATCAACTTCAATTTTTCCACTTGTTAAATCTCCGTATTTATCAATTGATGTTTTCTTTGCTTTCGCTTTTGCTACTGTTTTTGTTGTATCAATTCTTAAAGTTGAAGATAAATCATCAATTGTGTAATCATCTTCTGTATCACCTTGATTATTTAATTCAGTATTTAATTTTACTAAACCTGTAATTACTGTTTTGCCATTAATTTGGAATGTGTAATCTGTTCCGTAATCAACTTCAATTGTTTCACTTGTTAAATTTCCGAATGTTGCAATTGAATTTGCTTTTGATTTTGCTTTTGCTAATGTTTTTGTTTTATCAAATGTTAAATTTAAAGTATCAATTGTGTAATCATCTTCTGTATTACCTTGATTATTTAATTCAGTATTTAATTTTACTAAACCTGTAATTACTGTTTTGCCATTAATTTGGAATGTGTAATCTGTTCCGTAATCAACTTCAATTGTTTCACTTGTTAAATTTCCGAATGTTGCAATTGAATTTGCTTTTGCTTTTTCTGCTCTTGCTTTTGTTAATTCTGAATTAACTAAACCTGTTAATTGTGTTGTGGTTAATGTTGCTTCTGTAATACTATCTTGAAATGTTGTAATTTTTTGGTTTGATGCTTGTGCTTTTAAATCAGCAAAATTAAGTTTTTGGTTTTTAACAGTATATTCAATTGCTCCATCAACAAAAGAAACGGAAATTGTATTAGTTGAATCCGTTAAATCTCCGTATGTTGCAATTGATTTTGCTTTTGTTAATTGTATTGCGTCTAAACCTGTTAAATGTGATTTGCTTAATGTTGCTTCTGTAATACTATCTTGAAATGTTGTAATTTTTTGGTTTGATGCTTGTGCTTTTAAATCAGCAAAATTAAGTTTTTGGTTTTTAACAGTATATTCAATTGCTCCATCAACAAAAGAAACGGAAATTGTATTAGTTGAATCCGTTAAATCTCCGTATGTTGCAATTGATTTTGCTTTTGTTAATTGTATTGCGTCTAAACCTGTTAAATGTGATTTGCTTAATGTTGCTTCTGTAATACTATCTTGAAATGTTGTAATTTTTTGGTTTGATGCTTGTGCTTTTAAATCAGCAAAATTAAGTTTTTGGTTTTTAACAGTATATTCAATTGCTCCATCAACAAAAGAAACGGAAATTGTATTAGTTGAATCCGTTAAATCTCCGTATGTTGCAATTGATTTTGCTTTTGTTAATTGTATTGCGTCTAAACCTGTTAAATGTGATTTGCTTAATGTTGCTTCTGTAATACTATCTTGAAATGTTGTAATTTTTGGTTTGATGCTTGTGCTTTTAAATCAGCAAAATTAAGTTTTTGGTTTTTAACAGTATATTCAATTGCTCCATCAACAAAAGAAACGGAAATTGTATTAGTTGAATCCGTTAAATCTCCGTATGTTGCAATTGATTTTGCTTTTGTTAATTGTATTGCGTCTAAACCTGTTAAATGTGATTTGCTTAATGTTGCTTCTGTAATACTATCTTGAAATGTTGTAATTTTTTGATTTGATGCTTGTGCTTTTAAATCAGCAAAATTAAGTTTTTGGTTTTTAACAGTATATTCAATTGCTCCATCAACAAAAGAAACGGAAATTGTATTAGTTGAATCCGTTAAATCTCCGTATGTTGCAATTGATTTTGCTTTTGTTAATTGTATTGCGTCTAAACCTGTTAAATGTGATTTGCTTAATGTTGCTTCTGTAATACTATCTTGAAATGTTGTAATTTTTTGGTTTGATGCTTGTGCTTTTAAATCAGCAAAATTAAGTTTTTGGTTTTTAACAGTATATTCAATTGCTCCATCAACAAAAGAAACGGAAATTGTATTAGTTGAATCCGTTAAATCTCCGTATGTTGCAATTGATTTTGCTTTTGTTAATTGTATTGCGTCTAAACCTGTTAAATGTGATTTGCTTAATGTTGTTTCTGTAATACTATCTTGAAATGTTGTAATTTTTTGGTTTGATGCTTGTGCTTTTAAATCAGCAAAATTAAGTTTTTGGTTTTTAACAGTATATTCAATTGCTCCATCAACAAAAGAAACGGAAATTGTATTAGTTGAATCCGTTAAATCTCCGTATGTTGCAATTGATTTTACTTTTGTTAATTGTATTGCGTCTAAACCTGTTAAATGTGATTTGCTTAATGTTGCTTCTGTAATACTATCTTGAAATGTTGTAATTTTTTGGTTTGATGCTTGTGCTTTTAAATCAGCAAAATTAAGTTTTTGGTTTTTAACAGTATATTCAATTGCTCCATCAACAAAAGAAACGGAAATTGTATTAGTTGAATCCGTTAAATCTCCGTATGTTGCAATTGATTTTGCTTTTGTTAATTGTATTGCGTCTAAACCTGTTAAATGTGATTTGCTTAATGTTGCTTCTGTAATACTATCTTGAAATGTTGTAATTTTTTGGTTTGATGCTTGTGCTTTTAAATCAGCAAAATTAAGTTTTTGGTTTTTAACAGTATATTCAATTGCTCCATCAACAAAAGAAACGGAAATTGTATTAGTTGAATCCGTTAAATCTCCGTATGTTGCAATTGATTTTGCTTTTGTTAATTGTATTGCGTCTAAACCTGTTAAATGTGATTTGCTTAATGTTGCTTCTGTAATACTATCTTGAAATGTTGTAATTTTTTGGTTTGATGCTTGTGCTTTTAAATCAGCAAAATTAAGTTTTTGGTTTTTAACAGTATATTCAATTGCTCCATCAACAAAAGAAACGGAAATTGTATTAGTTGAATCCGTTAAATCTCCGTATGTTGCAATTGATTTTGCTTTTGTTAATTGTATTGCGTCTAAACCTGTTAAATGTGATTTGCTTAATGTTGCTTCTGTAATACTATCTTGAAATGTTGTAATTTTTTGGTTTGATGCTTGTGCTTTTAAATCAGCAAAATTAAGTTTTTGGTTTTTAACAGTATATTCAATTGCTCCATCAACAAAAGAAACGGAAATTGTATTAGTTGAATCCGTTAAATCTCCGTATGTTGCAATTGATTTTGCTTTTGTTAATTGTATTGCGTCTAAACCTGTTAAATGTGATTTGCTTAATGTTGCTTCTGTAATACTATCTTGAAATGTTGTAATTTTTTGGTTTGATGCTTGTGCTTTTAAATCAGCAAAATTAAGTTTTTGGTTTTTAACAGTATATTCAATTGCTCCATCAACAAAAGAAACGGAAATTGTATTAGTTGAATCCGTTAAATTTCCGAATGTTGCAATTGATTTTGCTTTTGTTAATTGTATTGCGTCTAAACCTGTTAAATGTGATTTGCTTAATGTTGCTTCTGTAATACTATCTTGAAATGTTGTAATTTTTTGGTTTGATGCTTGTGCTTTTAAATCAGCAAAATTAAGTTTTTGGTTTTTAACAGTATATTCAATTGCTCCATCAACAAAAGAAACGGAAATTGTATTAGTTGAATCCGTTAAATCTCCGAATGTTGCAATTGATTTTGCTTTTGTTAATTGTATTGCGTCTAAACCTGTTAAATGTGATTTGTTTAATGTTACTTCTGTAATACTATCTTGAAATGTTGTAATTTTTTGGTTTGATGCTTGTGCTTTTAAATCAGCAAAATTAAGTTTTTGGTTTTTAACAGTATATTCAATTGCTCCATTAGCAAAAGAAACGGAAATTGTATTAGTTGAATCCGTTAAATCTCCGTATGTTGCAATTGATTTTGCTTTTGTTAATTGTATTACGTCTAAACCTGTTAAATGTGATTTGCTTAATGTTGCTTCTGTAATACTATCTTGAAATGTTGTAATTTTTTGGTTTGATGCTTGTGCTTTTAAATCAGCAAAATTAAGTTTTTGGTTTTTAACAGTATATTCAATTGCTTCATCTTCAACATTATAAGAAACATTAATTGTTTGACTTGCAAAATCTCCGTATGTTTTAATTGATTTTGCTCTTGTTGCTGTTTTTGTTTGATCAATTGTTAAACTTCCTAAATTATCAATTGTGTAATCATCTTCTGTATCGCCTTGATTATTTAATTCAGTATTTAATTTTGCTAAACCTGTAATTTTTTCTTTTGTACTAATTTGGAATGTGTAATCTGTTCCGTAATCAACTTCAATTGTTTCACTTATTAAATCTCCGTATGTTGCAATTGAATTTGCTTTTGATTTTGCTCTTGTTGCGTTTAATGTTCCGTCTAATCCTTCGATTGTTTTAACAACATCATCAATATTGTTAATTGTTGTTAATGTCACTCCAATATTGTCATTTTTTGTAAATGTAATTCCTTGATTTTCTAATTCTTTTTTAAAATTTGCTAAGTTTGTAATTAATCTTTTTTTACCAACTTTAAACGTGTAATTTGTTCCAGCATAATCAACAACAGCATTATTTAAATTTGTTAAATTTCCGTATGTTTCAATTGATGTTTTCTTTGTTTTTGCTCTTGCTACTGTTTTTGTTGTATCAATTGTTAAAGTTGAAGGTAAAGTATCAATTGTGTAATTATCTGCTGTATCATCTTGATTATTTAATTCAATATTTAAATTTGCTAAACCTGTAATTACTGTTTTGCCATTAATTTGGAATGTGTAATCTGTTCCGTAATCAACTTCAATTGTTTCACTTGTTAAATTTCCGAATGTTGCAATTGAATTTGCTTTTGATTTTGCTTTTGCTAATGTTTTTGTTTCATCAAATGTTAAATTTAAAGTATCAATTGTGTAATCATCTTCTGTATCACCTTGATTATTTAATTCAGTATTTAATTTTACTAAACCTGTAATTACTGTTTTGCCATTAATTTGGAATGTGTAATCTGTTCCGTAATCAACTTCAATTGTTTCATTTGTTAAATTTCCGAATGTTGCAATTGAATTTGCTTTTGATTTTGCTTTTGCTAATGTTTTTGTTTCATCAAATGTTAAATTTAAAGTATCAATTGTGTAATCATCTTCTGTATCACCTTGATTATTTAATTCAGTATTTAATTTTACTAAACCTGTAATTACTGTTTTGCCATTAATTTGGAATGTGTAATCTGTTCCGTAATCAACTTCAATTGTTTCACTTGTTAAATTTCCGAATGTTGCAATTGAATTTGCTTTTGATTTTGCTTTTGCTAATGTTTTTGTTTCATCAAATGTTAAATTTAAAGTATCAATTGTGTAATCATCTTCTGTATCACCTTGATTATTTAATTCAGTATTTAATTTTACTAAACCTGTAATTACTGTTTTGCCATTAATTTGGAATGTGTAATCTGTTCCGTAATCAACTTCAATTGTTTCATTTGTTAAATTTCCGAATGTTGCAATTGAATTTGCTTTTGATTTTGCTTTTGCTAATGTTTTTGTTTCATCAAATGTTAAATTTAAAGTATCAATTGTGTAATCATCTTCTGTATCACCTTGATTATTTAATTCAGTATTTAATTTTACTAAACCTGTAATTACTGTTTTGCCATTAATTTGGAATGTGTAATCTGTTCCGTAATCAACTTCAATTGTTTCACTTGTTAAATTTCCGAATGTTGCAATTGAATTTGCTTTTGATTTTGCTTTTGCTAATGTTTTTGTTTCATCAAATGTTAAATTTAAAGTATCAATTGTGTAATCATCTTCTGTATCACCTTGATTATTTAATTCAGTATTTAATTTTACTAAACCTGTAATTACTATTTTGCCATTAATTTGGAATGTGTAATCTGTTCCGTAATCAACTTCAATTGTTTCACTTGTTAAATTTCCGAATGTTGCAATTGAATTTGCTTTTGATTTTGCTTTTGCTAATGTTTTTGTTTCATCAAATGTTAAATTTAAAGTATCAATTGTGTAATCATCTTCTGTATCACCTTGATTATTTAATTCAGTATTTAATTTTGCTAAACCTGTAATTACTGTTTTGCCATTAATTTGGAATGTGTAATCTGTTCCGTAATCAACTTCAATTGTTTCACTTGTTAAATTTCCGAATGTTTTAATTGATTTTGCTTTTGATTTTGCTTTTGCTAATGTTTTTGTTTTATCAAATGTTAAATTTAAAGTATCAATTGTGTAATCATCTTCTGTATTACCTTGATTATTTAATTCAGTATTTAATTTTACTAAACCTGTAATTACTGTTTTGCCATTAATTTGGAATGTGTAATCTGTTCCGTAATCAACTTCAATTGTTTCACTTGTTAAATTTCCGAATGTTTTAATTGATTTTGCTTTTGATTTTGCTTTTGCTAATGTTTTTGTTTCATCAAATGTTAAATTTAAAGTATCAATTGTGTAATCATCTTCTGTATCACCTTGATTATTTAATTCAGTATTTAATTTTACTAAACCTGTAATTACTGTTTTGCCATTAATTTGGAATGTGTAATCTGTTCCGTAATCAACTTCAATTGTTTCACTTGTTAAATTTCCGAATGTTTTAATTGATTTTGCTTTTGATTTTGCTTTTGCTAATGTTTTTGTTTCATCAAAATTTAAAGTATCAATTGTGTAATCATTTTCTGCATCACCTTGTTTATTTAATTCAGTATTTAATTTTGCTAAACCTGTAATTACTGTTTTGCCATTAATTTGGAATATGTAATCTGTTCCGTAATCAACTTCAATTGTTTCACTTGTTAAATTTCCGAATGTTGCAATTGAATTTGTTTTTGCTTTTTCTGCTCTTGCTTTTGTTAATTCTGAATTAACTAAACCTGTTAATTGTGTTGCGGTTAATGTTGCTTCTGTAATACTATCTTGAAATGTTGTAATTTTTTGGTTTGATGCTTGTGCTTTTAAATCAGCAAAATTAAGTTTTTGGTTTTTAACAGTATATTCAATTGCTCCATCAACAAAAGAAACGGAAATTGTATTAGTTGAATCCGTTAAATCTCCGTATGTTGCAATTGATTTTGCTTTTGTTAATTGTATTGCGTCTAAACCTGTTAAATGTGATTTGCTTAATGTTGGTTCTGTAATACTATCTTGAAATGTTTTAATTTTTTGGTTTGATGCTTGTGCTTTTAAATCAGCAAAATTAAGTTTTTGGTTTTTAACAGTATATTTAATTGCTCCATCAACAAAAGAAACGGAAATTGTATTAGTTGAATCCGTTAAATCTCCGTATGTTACAATTGATTTTGCTTTTGTTAATTGTATTGCGTCTAAACCTGTTAAATGTGATTTGTTTAATGTTGGTTCTGTAATACTATCTTGAAATGTTGTAATTTTTTGGTTTGATGCTTGTACTTTTAAATCAGCAAAATTAAGTTTTTGGTTTTTAACAGTATATTCAATTGCTCCATCAACAAAAGAAACGGAAATTGTATTAGTTGAATCCGTTAAATCTCCGTATGTTGCAATTGATTTTGCTTTTGTTAATTGTATTGCGTCTAAACCTGTTAAATGTGATTTGCTTAATGTTGCTTCTGTAATACTATCTTGAAATGTTTTAATTTTTTGGTTTGATGCTTGTGCTTTTAAATCAGCAAAATTAAGTTTTTGGTTTTTAACAGTATATTTAATTGCTCCATCAACAAAAGAAACGGAAATTGTATTAGTTGAATCCGTTAAATCTCCGTATGTTGCAATTGATTTTGCTTTTGTTAATTGTGTTGCGTCTAAACCTGTTAAATGTGATTTGCTTAATGTTGGTTCTGTAATACTATCTTGAAATGTTTTAATTTTTTGGTTTGATGCTTGTGCTTTTAAATCAGCAAAATTAAGTTTTTGGTTTTTAACAGTATATTTAATTGCTCCATCAACAAAAGAAACGGAAATTGTATTAGTTGAATCCGTTAAATCTCCGTATGTTACAATTGATTTTGCTTTTGTTAATTGTATTGCGTCTAAACCTGTTAAATGTGATTTGTTTAATGTTGGTTCTGTAATACTATCTTGAAATGTTGTAATTTTTTGGTTTGATGCTTGTGCTTTTAAATCAGCAAAATTAAGTTTTTGGTTTTTAACAGTATATTCAATTGCTCCATCAACAAAAGAAACGGAAATTGTATTAGTTGAATCCGTTAAATCTCCGTATGTTGCAATTGATTTTGCTTTTGTTAATTGTATTGCGTCTAAACCTGTTAAATGTGATTTGCTTAATGTTGCTTCTGTAATACTATCTTGAAATGTTTTAATTTTTTGGTTTGATGCTTGTGCTTTTAAATCAGCAAAATTAAGTTTTTGGTTTTTAACAGTATATTTAATTGCTCCATCAACAAAAGAAACGGAAATTGTATTAGTTGAATCCGTTAAATCTCCGTATGTTGCAATTGATTTTGCTTTTGTTAATTGTATTGCGTCTAAACCTGTTAAATGTGATTTGTTTAATGTTGGTTCTGTAATACTATCTTGAAATGTTGTAATTTTTTGGTTTGATGCTTGTGCTTTTAAATCAGCAAAATTAAGTTTTTGGTTTTTAACAGTATATTCAATTGCTCCATCAACAAAAGAAACGGAAATTGTAATTGTATTAGTTGAATCCGTTAAATCTCCGTATGTTGCAATTGATTTTGCTTTTGTTAATTGTGTTGCGTCTAAACCTGTTAAATGTGATTTGCTTAATGTTGCTTCTGTAATACTATCTTGAAATGTTTTAATTTTTTGGTTTGATGCTTGTGCTTTTAAATCAGCAAAATTAAGTTTTTGGTTTTTAACAGTATATTCAATTGCTCCATCAACAAAAGAAACGGAAATTGTATTAGTTGAATCCGTTAAATCTCCGTATGTTACAATTGATTTTGCTTTTGTTAATTGTATTGCGTCTAAACCTGTTAAATGTGATTTGTTTAATGTTGCTTCTGTAATACTATCTTGAAATGTTGTAATTTTTTGGTTTGATGCTTGTGCTTTTAAATCAGCAAAATTAAGTTTTTGATTTTTAACAGTATATTCAATTGCTCCATCAACAAAAGAAACGGAAATTGTATTAGTTGAATCCGTTAAATCTCCGTATGTTACAATTGATTTTGCTTTTGTTAATTGTGTTGCGTCTAAACCTGTTAAATGTGATTTGCTTAATGTTGCTTCTGTAATACTATCTTGAAATGTTGTAATTTTTTGGTTTGATGCTTGTATTTTTAAATTAGCAAAATTAAGTTTTTGATTATCTTTAACAGTATATTCAATTGCTTCATCTTCAACATTATAAGAAACATTAATTGTTTGACTTACAAAATCTCCGTATGTTTCAATTGATTTTGCTCTTGAGATTGTTTTTGTTTCATCAAATGTTAAATTTAAAGTATCAATTGTGTAATCATCTTCTGTATCACCTTGATTATTTAATTCAGTATTTAATTTTGCTAAACCTGTAATTACTGTTTTGCCATTAATTTGGAATGTGTAATCTGTTCCGTAATCAACTTCAATTGTTTCACTTGTTAAATTTCCGAATGTTTTAATTGAATTTGCTTTTAATTTTGCTTTTGCTAATGTTTTTGTTTCATCAAATGTTAAATTTAAAGTATCAATTGTGTAATTATCTGCTGTATCACCTTGATTATTTAATTCAATATTTAAATTTGCTAAACCTGTAATTACTGTTTTGCCATTAATTTGGAATGTGTAATCTGTTCCGTAATCAACTTCAATTGTTTCACTTGTTAAATTTCCGAATGTTGCAATTGATTTTGCTTTTGATTTTGCTTTTGCTAATGTTTTTGTTTCATCAAATGTTAAATTTAAAGTATCAATTGTGTAATCATCTTCTGTATCACCTTGATTATTTAATTCAATATTTAAATTTGTTAAACCTGTAATTTTTTGTTTTGTACTAATTTGGAATGTGTAATCTGTTCCGTAATCAACTTCAATTTTTCCACTTGTTAAATTTCCGAATGTTGCAATTGATTTTGCTTTTGATTTTGCTTTTGTTAATGTTTTTGTTTCGTCAAAATTTAAAGTTAAATTATCAATTGTGTAATCATTTTCTGCATCACCTTGTTTATTTAATTCAATATTTAAATTTGCTAAACCTGTAATTTTTTGTTTTGTACTAATTTGGAATGTGTAATCTGTTCCGTAATCAACTTCAATTTTTCCACTTGTTAAATTTCCGAATGTTGCAATTGAATTTGCTTTTGATTTTGCTTTTGTTAATGTTTTTGTTTCATCAAAATTTAAAGTTAAATTATCAATTGTGTAATCATCTTCTGTATCACCTTGTTTATTTAATTCAATATTTAAATTTGTTAAACCTGTAATTTTTTGTTTTGTACTAATTCGGAATGTGTAATCTGTTTCGTAATCAACTTCAATTTTTCCATTTGTTAAATTTCCGAATGTTGCAATTGATTTTGCTTTTGATTTTGCTTTTGTTAATGTTTTTGTTTCGTCAAAATTTAAAGTTAAATTATCAATTGTGTAATCATCTTCTGCATCACCTTGTTTATTTAATTCAATATTTAAATTTGCTAAACCTGTAATTTTTTGTTTTGTACTAATTTGGAATGTGTAATCTGTTCCGTAATCAACTTCAATTTTTCCACTTGTTAAATTTCCGAATGTTGCAATTGATTTTGCTTTTGATTTTGCTTTTGTTAATGTTTTTGTTTCATCAAAATTTAAAGTATCAATTGTGTAATCATTTTCTGCATCACCTTGTTTATTTAATTCAATATTTAAATTTGCTAAACCTGTAATTTTTTGTTTTGTACTAATTTGGAATGTGTAATCTGTTCCGTAATCAACTTCAATTTTTTCACTTGTTAAATTTCCGAATGTTGCAATTGAATTTGCTTTTGCTTTTTCTGCTCTTGCTTTTGTTAATTCTGAATTAACTAAACCTGTTAATTGTGTTGTGGTTAATGTTGCTTCTGTGTTTTTGTCTTCTGCTAATGTAATTCCTTGGTTTGTTGCTTCTGTTTTTAAATTAACAAAATTAAGTTCTTGTTCTTTAACAGTATATTTAATTGCTCCATCATCACCATTAGAAACGGAAATTACTTGAGTTCTTAAATCTCCGTATGTTTTAATTGATTTTGCTTTTGTTAATTCTGAATTAACTAAACCTGTTAAATGTGATTTGCTTAATGTCGCTTCTGTAATACTATCTTGAAATGTTGTAATTTTTTGGTTTGATGCTTCTGCTTTTAAATCAGCAAAATTAAGTTTTTGGTTTTTAACAGTATATTCAATTGCTCCATCAACAAAAGAAACGGAAATTGTATTAGTTGAATCCGTTAAATCTCCGTATGTTGCAATTGATTTTGCTTTTGTTAATTGTATTGCGTCTAAACCTGTTAAATGTGATTTGCTTAATGTTGCTTCTGTAATACTATCTTGAAATGTTGTAATTTTTTGGTTTGATGCTTGTGCTTTTAAATCAGCAAAATTAAGTTTTTGGTTTTTAACAGTATATTCAATTGCTCCATTAGCAAAAGAAACGGAAATTGTATTAGTTGAATCCGTTAAATCTCCGTATGTTGCAATTGATTTTGCTTTTGTTAATTGTATTGCGTCTAAACCTGTTAAATGTGATTTGCTTAATGTTGCTTCTGTAATACTATCTTGAAATGTTGTAATTTTTTGGTTTGATGCTTGTGCTTTTAAATCAGCAAAATTAAGTTTTTGGTTTTTAACAGTATATTCAATTGCTCCATCAACAAAAGAAACGGAAATTGTATTAGTTAAATCCGTTAAATCTCCGTATGTTGCAATTGATTTTGCTTTTATTAATTGTATTGCGTCTAAACCTGTTAAATGTGATTTGCTTAATGTTGCTTCTGTAATACTATCTTGAAATGTTGTAATTTTTTGGTTTGATGCTTGTGCTTTTAAATCAGCAAAATTAAGTTTTTGGTTTTTAACAGTATATTCAATTGCTCCATTAGCAAAAGAAACGGAAATTGTATTAGTTGAATCCGTTAAATCTCCGTATGTTGCAATTGATTTTGCTTTTGTTAATTGTATTACATCTAAACCTGTTAAATGTGATTTGCTTAATGTTGCTTCTGTAATACTATCTTGAAATGTTGTAATTTTTTGGTTTGATGCTTGTGCTTTTAAATCAGCAAAATTAAGTTTTTGGTTTTTAACAGTATATTCAATTGCTCCATCAACAAAAGAAACGGAAATTGTATTAGTTGAATCCGTTAAATCTCCGTATGTTGCAATTGATTTTGCTTTTGTTAATTGTATTGCGTCTAAACCTGTTAAATGTGATTTGCTTAATGTTGCTTCTGTAATACTATCTTGAAATGTTGTAATTTTTTGGTTTGATGTTTGTGCTTTTAAATCAGTAAAATTAAGTTTTTGGTTTTTAACAGTATATTCAATTGCTCCATCAACAAAAGAAACGGAAATTGTATTAGTTGAATCCGTTAAATCTCCGTATGTTGCAATTGATTTTGCTTTTGTTAATTGTATTACGTCTAAACCTGTTAAATGTGATTTGCTTAATGTTGCTTCTGTAATACTATCTTGAAATGTTGTAATTTTTTGGTTTGATGCTTGTGCTTTTAAATCAGCAAAATTAAGTTTTTGGTTTTTAACAGTATATTCAATTGCTCCATCAACAAAAGAAACAGAAATTGTATTAGTTGAATCCGTTAAATCTCCGTATGTTGCAATTGATTTTGCTTTTGTTAATTCTGAATTAACTAAACCTGTTAAATGTGATTTGCTTAATGTCGCTTCTGTAATACTATCTTGAAATGTTGTAATTTTTTGGTTTGATGCTTGTGCTTTTAAATCAGCAAAATTAAGTTTTTGGTTTTTAACAGTATATTCAATTGCTCCACCAACAAAAGAAACGGAAATTGTATTAGTTGAATCCGTTAAATCTCCGTATGTTGCAATTGATTTTGCTTTTGTTAATTGTATTGCGTCTAAACCTGTTAAATGTGATTTGCTTAATGTTGCTTCTGTAATACTATCTTGAAATGTTGTAATTTTTTGGTTTGATGTTTGTGCTTTTAAATCAGTAAAATTAAGTTTTTGGTTTTTAACAGTATATTCAATTGCTCCATCAACAAAAGAAACGGAAATTGTATTAGTTGAATCCGTTAAATCTCCGTATGTTGCAATTGATTTTGCTTTTGTTAATTGTATTGCGTCTAAACCTGTTAAATGTGATTTGCTTAATGTTGCTTCTGTAATACTATCTTGAAATGTTGTAATTTTTTGGTTTGATGCTTGTGCTTTTAAATCAGCAAAATTAAGTTTTTGGTTTTTAACAGTATATTCAATTGCTCCATCAACAAAAGAAACAGAAATTGTATTAGTTGAATTCGTTAAATCTCCGTATGTTGCAATTGATTTTGCTTTTGTTAATTGTATTGCGTCTAAACCTGTTAAATGTGATTTGCTTAATGTTGCTTCTGTAATACTATCTTGAAATGTTGTAATTTTTTGGTTTGATGCTTGTGCTTTTAAATCAGCAAAATTAAGTTTTTGGTTTTTAACAGTATATTCAATTGCTCCATTAGCAAAAGAAACGGAAATTGTATTAGTTGAATCCGTTAAATCTCCGTATGTTGCAATTGATTTTGCTTTTGTTAATTCTGTAGTAACTAAACCTGTTAATTGTGTTGCGGTTAATGTTGCTTCTGTGTTTTTGTCTTCTGCTAATGTAATTCCTTGGTTTGTTGCTTCTGTTTTTAAATTAACAAAATTAAGTTCTTGTTCTTTAACAGTATATTTAATTGCTCCATTAGTATCATTAGAAACATTAATTGTTTCACTTCTTAAATTTCCGTATCTTTTAATTGATTTTGCTTTTGTTAATTCTGTAGTAACTAAACCATTTAAAACTGAATTATTTGTTAATGCTTCTTCGTTTGTTAATGTAATTCCTTGGTTTGATGCTTGTATTTTTAATTGATCAAAATTAAGTTTTTGATTACTTTTAACAGTATATTTAATTGCTCCATTAGTATCATTAGAAACATTAATTGTTTGACTTCTTAAATTTCCGTATTTTGTAATTGATGTTTTAATTGATTTTGCTTTTGCTAATTGTGTTGCGTCTAAACCTGTTAAATGTGATTTGCTTAATGTTGCTTCTGTAACACTATCTTCAAATGTTGTAATTTCTTGGTTTGATGCTTGTGTTTTTAATTGATCAAAATTAAGTTTTTGATTACTTTTAACAGCATATTTAATTGTTCCATCATCACCATTAGAAACGGAAATTACTTGAGTTCTTAAATCTCCGTATGTTTTAATTGATTTTGCTTTTGTTGCGTCTAATGTTCCGTCTAATCCTTCGATTGCTTTATCAACATCATCAATATTGTCAATTGTTGTTAATGTAACTCCAATATTGTCAGTTTTTATAAATGCAATTCCTTGGTTTTCTAATTC
>NW_027556538.1:0-3000 GCF_964204865.1 Styela clava
AAACACCAATAACCCTGCTAAAACGCTTAAAAACAGTGAAAAACGTCAAAAAACACCAATAACCCTGCTAAAACGCTTAAAAACAGTTAAAAACCGTCAAAAAACACCAATAACCCTGCTAAAACGCTTAAATACAGTGAAAAACAGTCAAAAAACACCAATAACCCTACTAAAACGCTTAAAAACAGTGAAAAACCGTCAAAAAACACCAATAACCCTGCTAAAACGCTTAAAACCGTGAAAAACCGTCAAAAAACACCAATAACCTTGCTTAAACGCTTAAAAACAGTGAAAAACCGTCAAAAAACACCAATAACCCTGCTAAAACGCTTAAAAACAGTGAAAAACCGTCAAAAAACACCAATAACCCTGCTAAAACGCTTAAAAACAGTGAAAAACCGTCAAAAAACACCAATAACCCTGCTAAAACGCTTAAAAACAGTGAAAAACCGTCAAAAAACACCAATAACCCTGCTAAAACGCTTAAAAACAGTGAAAAACCGTCAAAAAACACCAATAACCCTGCTAAAACGCTTAAAAACAGTGAAAAATTGTCAAAAAACACCAATAACCCTGCTAAAACGCTTAAAAACAGTGAAAAACCGTCAAAAAACACCAATAACCCTGCTGAAACGCTTAAAAACAGGGAAAAACCGTCAAAAAACACCAATAACCCTGCTAAAACGCTTAAAAACAGTGAAAAACCGTCAAAAAACACCAATAACCCTGCTAAAACGCTTAAAAACAGTGAAAAACCGTCAAAAAACACCAATAACCCTGCTAAAACGCTTAAAAACAGTGAAAAACCGTCAAAAAACACCAATAACCCTGCTAAAACGCTTAAAAACAGTGAAAAACCGTCAAAAAACACCAATAACCCTGCTAAAACGCTTAAAAACAGTGAAAAACCGTCAAAAAACATCAATAACTATGCTAAAACGCTTAAAAACAGTGAAAAACCGTCAGAAAACACCAATAACCCTGCTAAAACGCTTAAAAACAGTGAAAAACCGTCAAAAAACACTAATAACCCTGCTAAAACGCCTAAAAAGAGTGAAAAACCGTCAAAAAACACCAATAACCCTGCTAAAACGCTTAAAAACAGTGAAAAACCGTCAAAAAACTCCAATAACCCAGCTAAAACGCTTAAAAACAGTGAAAAACCGTCAAAAAACACCAATAACCCTGCTAAAACGCTTAAAAACAGTGAAAAACCGTCAAAAAACACCAATAACCCTGCTAAAACGCTTAAAAACAGTGAAAAACGTCAAAAAACACCAATAACCCTGCTAAAACGCTTAAAAACAGTGAAAAACCGTCAAAAAACACCAATAACCCTGCTAAAACGCTTAAAAACAGTGAAAAACCGTCAAAAAACACCAATAACCCTGCTAAAACGCTTAAAAACAGTGAAAAACCGTCAAAAAACACCAATAACCCTGCTAAAACGCTTAAAAACAGTGAAAAACCGTCAAAAAACACCAATAACCCTGCTAAAACGCTTAAAAACAGTGAAAAACCGTCAAAAAACACCAATAACCCTGCTAAAACGCTTAAAAACAGTGAAAAACCGTCAAAAAACACCAATAACCCTGCTAAAACGCTTAAAAACAGTGAAAACCCGACAAAAACACCAATAACCCTGCTAAAAACGCTTAAAAACAGTGAAAAACCGTCAAAAAACACCAATAACCCAGCTAAAACGCTTAAAAACAGTGAAAAACCGTCAAAAAACAACAATAACCCTGCTAAAACGCTTAAAAACAGTGAAAAACCGTCAAAAAACACCAATAACCCTGCTAAAACGCCTAAAAACAGTGAAAAACCGTCAAAAAACACCAATAACCCTGCTAAAACGCCTAAAAACAGTGAAAAACCGTCAAAAAACACCAATAACCCTGCTAAAACGCTTAAAAACAGTGGAAAACCGTCAAAAAACACCAATAACCCTGCTAAAACGCTTAAAAACAGTGAAAAACCGTCAAAAAACACCAATAACCCTGCTAAAACGCTTAAAAACAGTGAAAAAAACCGTCAAAAAACACCAATAACCCTGCTAAAACGCTTAAAAACAGTGAAAAACCGTCAAAAAACACCAATAACCCTGCTAAAACGCTTAAAAACAGTGAAAAACCGTCAAAAAACACCAATAACCCTGCTAAAACGCTTAAAAACAGTGAAAAATCGTCAAAAAACACCAATAACCCTGCTAAAACGCTTAAAAACAGTGAAAAATCGTCAAAAAACACCAATAACCCTGCTAAAACGCTTAAAAACAGTGAAAACCCGACAAAAACACCAATAACCCTGCTAAAAACGCTTAAAAACAGTGAAAAACCGTCAAAAAACACCAATAACCCAGCTAAAACGCTTAAAAACAGTGAAAAACCGTCAAAAAACACCAATAACCCTGCTAAAACGCTCAAAAACAGTGAAAAACCGTCAAAAAACACCAAGAACCCTGCTAAAACGCTTAAAAACAGTGAAAAACCGTCAAAAAACACCAATAACCCTGCTAAAACGCTTAAAAACAGTGAAAAACCGTCAAAAAACACCAATAACCCTGCTAAAACGCTTAAAAACAGCGAAAAACCGTCAAAAAACACCAATAACCCTGCTAAAACGCTTAAAAACAGTGAAAACCCGACAAAAACACCAATAACCCTGCTAAAAACGCTTAAAAACAGTGAAAAACCGTCAAAAAACACCAATAACCCAGCTAAAACGCTTAAAAACAGTGAAAAACCGTCAAAAAACACCAATAACCCTGCTAAAACGCTTAAAAACAGTGAAAAACCGTCAAAAAACACCAATAACCCTGCTAAAACGCTTAAAAACAGTGAAAAACCGTCAAAAAACACCAATAACCCTGCTAAAACGCCTAAAAACAGTAAAAAACCGTCAAAAAACACCAATAACCCTGCTAAAACGCTTAAAAACAGTGGAAAACCGTCAAAAAACACCAATAACCCTGCTAAAACGCTTAAAAACCAACAGTGA
>NW_027556539.1:0-45623 GCF_964204865.1 Styela clava
GGGTTTTAAGCACGCCGACGGCAAAAGTTTAAGAGTTTAAGAGTTTTCGCAAAACTTCTTCCATTTTAAAAAATAAAATATATATATAAATATATAGACTTTTTGAAAAACTCTTAAACTTTTAAACTTCCCCACCTTTTCGCTCTAAAATGGCTTGAACAGTGGCAAAACTGGCGGTTTAATAGTTTAAAAGTTGTTGCCAAATAGTTTAATAGTTTAAGAGTTGAACGATTCCACCCCTTAAAAAGGCCGTTTTTTGGCTCTATGACTGGGCAAAAACCCGATTGCTCCACTTATTGGCTAAAATAGGGCATTTTTTCGCTCTTCCTCAAAAAGAGGCTAAAAATATTTTGAAAGGTCCCCCCTTTATTATAACATAAAATTTTAAAATGTCAAGGGTTTTTTTATTTATTTTATTTTTTTTTTAAAAGGGGCGGAAAATTCCAAAATGAGGCCCCAAAATTGGCTTGGCTATCTCTTAGGGTGGCCAAAATGATACATTTAAGGGGTCAAACAGAGACGAAAGGAGAAGGGGAGGAGCTAACGGGTGGAAGAGGGCACGAAGTGGGGCAAAATGGCACGAAATGAGGGCAAAGGCTATAAAATGGCATAAACAGGGCACGAAGTGGCGCGAAGAGGGGCCAAAATGAGGACAGGGAGGGCAAAGGGAAAACAGGGAGGGGGAGGGTGACAACCCGGATTTTATTTTTTCATTCCTTGTTATATCATTTTTTACCCGCGCCCATTTTTCGCTTTTCGCTTTTTCGCTTTTCGTTGCGTGCCCCCCCCCCTAAGTTTTTTCTCGTTTCTGTGCAGCGCCGCCCCTATCGACGCCCCCCCCCCTTTCTTTTTTCGTGTTCCTGTTTGGCCGGGCCCCTACTTTTGGCCACTTCGTGGCGTAGCGAAAAAAAAAATAAAAATAATTGCCAAAAACGTTCCAAAAAAAATTTTTTTACCAAGTATATTAATATAGAGGTGGTTGATGCAAATATAACATTTACCTCATGTTGAATGATTTTTCCATTGTCGAAAAACATTAATATCCACATATCAAGTTAATCGCATCAACGTCCCTTTTTGGTGAGCGTGGCTCCAGGTCAACTCGGCGGGATTCGGTCCCTGAATGTGTGGTTTCAAACCCACCGCTCATCAATCATTTTTACAGAAACAGTTATATTTAATTATAGAACAAACCGCCAGTTTGGCGATGCCCACGGTTAAGTTCGGAAGAATTTTTAGGCGTCAAAATAAGTAAAGGAGAATTGAAAAACCTAATATAATATTATGGAAAATATCAATACAAACAATAATGCAGGGTCTAATGAAAAAGACACTGGAACTGTTAACGCAACAGTTGGCAAAAAGAGTTTAGATGTTCTTACACTTGAAAACGAAAGATTACAGGAAACGTTGAAAAACAAAATCACTGAAATCAAGAATCTCGAAAGAATCAAGGCTGAACATTTGGAAATCATCAACCGAGCCAAAGATAGCCGCAGCGAACAAGATATACAAATCGAGCAATTGCAAAAAAACAATGATGACTTATCAGGTCAACTTAGTTCAATGAGATTGCAAAATGAGTTTGTTTCGAAAGGCGGAAAAATTGAAGAATTTGATGACTTCAAACGTTTAACTAACGGGGTTGAACTTAAGGAAGAAGACTGAGGACGATACCAAGATAAGTACGCCGGGTCTATTTTTAAACCTAAAGAAACAGAACAACCGATAGTTGAACCACTAGCACAAGTAGCCGCAGCACCTGCACCAGGTTTCCAACCAACAGGAGCCGAAGGAAGACGTAATGTCACTTCGGACACCTTATTAAATGACGAAGGAAACAAAGTGCAAACTCTAGAAGATTTTCTCGGGCCTCCACCATCAGAAAAATAGTTTTTCGCTCGTAACCTCCGTAATCGAGTCATAAATATTTAACATATTATAGGAGGAAAAAAAATTATGGCAAAAGTTAATACTAGTTTAGAATCCTTATTAACTGTTAAAGGTGCTGGAAGCGCTTATGATGTTCCATCTACTTTAACGGAATGACGTCGTTGATTACCAATGCTTGGTATCACTAAGTTAAGTCAATTAGGTTTTTATACTTTCAAAAATGAAACAGTGGCCGGATCTTTCCGTTTTGTCGCTGGACAAAGAATGATCCCTCGTAAATATACGGTTGAAACAAGCCGAGCATCTTACAGGGACGCAACACGTGGTATCAAATTGAACCATGTCGCATATGCAACACTTATCGTTGGATTAGATCAACACTACGAAAACGGTGTAACAAGTGAAATGTTCGACGAAAAACGATTTAAAGGAACAGCAGATTTAGTCTTATGATCAGCAAGTACATTCTATGATACTTACTTATTATCAATCGACTTATCATGATTTGTTAAAGCAGCAGATATCTTAAAAGATACTTCAAGTGGAGCACCAGATACAGTTTTGGTTCTTGACGCAGCAACTATCGAAATCAATTCGAAAGACGCAGCAACGAAGTTTATTCGTTTGGTAACACAACACTTGATTAAACTTGAACACTACGTGGACAGTTACGGAAAAACACGTACAGAAGACATTAAAATTGTTATTTCGCCTGTGTTCGAAAATCTTTTGATCACTGCCGCTACGGCAAGCGCATTCAACCCTAACTTCTACATGAAACGTGAAGGTGGATCGCAAATCTACAAATACTCTGCCCAAGTCCATCACTTCTTAGGAAGAAATATTGCAGACAATGTCTACGTTTCTGACTCAACAAAAGCTGTTGATTTATCGAAATGATTATTGATTGCGTCTGAATATAAACCCGACGGAACAGGGCCTATTTGTACAGTTGTTGGAAACTCACATATGATTAACATTGCAGCTTTGGAAGCTAATCAAAACAGAGCGATTACATTCAAAGCCAGTTATGGTATGGAAATTTTCGACGCCTTGAAACCAAGAATGTACGGAATCCGTACTGCCTAATCAGGTTTCACAACACTAGTGTTCAGGGTTGTCACTAACGAAAAAAACAACCCACCTATAGGAGAAAAAATACATAAAATATGAGTACAAAAGTTAATTTAAGACCAGATGACATTTTATTCGGAAAGGAATCATTATACGATATCGTTGATGGTTTTATGCATCCGGCAAATGCCAATGGCAAAGGTAAGGATGTTTATATTAAACTTCCTGACTATTCATTTTTTGAAATTGAACTTGTAAAACCAAAAGCTGATAATTTCAAAGAAGTTAGTGTTCGTTTACATATTTATTATATGCAATCAAAAATCATCCGTGTACGAGGGAAAGAAAAATCAATTCCTGTATCAGAAATAAATTACGCGACTGAATGATTTGGATTGAACATATTACAATTGGATAAAGAACAAACACTTAATGATATCAAAAGAGTTGTTGATTCACACCTTCAAACAGTAGGTAATGACAATTATCAATTGAATATTATTACTAAAATAGAAGAAACGATTCTCGAAAAAAAAGAGAATAAAAAAAAGGAGTAGAGAAAAATGGCAACACGAGTATACGAATTAACGGAAGCACCTTATATTTCAGTAGCGGATTTTAAAAAATTTTACGCTAGAGAATATAAGTATGAACCAAGCGACGCGGAAATCCAAGCGGTTATCCAATTAGCTTTCACAAAACTAAACATGTTTGTAGGAGCAAAGGCTATCAGTCAAGAAAGTTTGAACGAGGCCCAACCTGACCCTATTAAACGGGACTTTTTCAAGGAAGCTATTGGACGGTTAGCAGATTACTTTTTGGACATAGGTATTTACGACCAAGGATCACATAATTCTTTTTCTTTCGGTCAAATTAGCGCCAGTTCAAATAACATCTATGAAGTCGAATATGTTCCAAGAATTGTTCGTCAATTAATCGAATATAGTGAATTGTATACTCCTTTTGTCACTTTGGACAGTTCCATTGGGGAATGTTCTACAGACGTAGATGCCAATAATGTTGTTGATTTTTTCGATGCTTTCATTACTCGTGATGACGCTGTAAAATTAGTCGACACAATGAAAACGACACTTCAAGAAGAAATAGGTGTTCGTTTACATAATACTTTAAACGGTACTGATATGTCATGACATGTTAAAGCACCAATTCCATTAAACGAAACAATCACCAAAATTTTAACAGATTTTGATGAATCAACAAACACACCCAAATATAGTTTGAATGGCGAACTTATTAATGATCTTAATCTAGCAACAGAAGATTTTGTTTCGCAACAATTCAAATATCTTGACTCATTAAAATACACTACAGATCCTGTTTATGAATCTAAAGTGTTAGTCGATTATATTCATAGTGCTACAGAAGGTGGTCATCATTTCTTAGCTGTAAAAAGAGAAGACTTGATTTCTCACTGAAATTTGGCAACCGAACAATTTGTTTTGAACGAAATAAGTAAATACCATCCTACTCATGAGGAAATAGAAAATCTTGCGTCTCAATTTGTAAGAAACCACAGTATAGATTTCATAAAAGGAAACATGACAGAGGAATTGGTTTCGCATTTAATCGAATTAGACAAACAATTATCCTTGGAATACGACCATAATGACCCAACGAAATTATATTCACTCGAACCCCTTGATTTTGTTTGATACAACGATGAAATATATATTTTATTCGCTAAAAATTCATCATCTATTTATTTAATAAACAAATACAGACGTGAAATTTGAAGACACGACATAGTTACTCAGTCTGAAAGCCTTAACGGAACAAAGACTATTTTAACTGTCAAACAAACAGCATTGGCCATTGATTATATTCAAAAAAACGATAATAATCCAGCACCTACCTTGTCTAACTACGAATCGACTTTATTAACCGAAGTTTATGACGGAGATGAAATCGAAGACGGATTTATTCCATTTTATACAGCCAATAAAACATTTGTTGGATATAAAACAGGATCACCCGAAACAGGGATTATATTAATAGATCAAAAAGTAAAAAGTATTGATAATAACGGAACATTATCATATCATCCGGCTATCGAAAAAATATCATCAACCGATCGAACATCGGAATTCTTAAAATCTCTTTATTATTTCGAAAAAGACGGCAAAATGTACATGAAACAAGTTAACGGTGACATAGAACAATTATTATTGTCTGAATCAGGACTTAACACTGTACATTCTATTTTACATAACAACACAAGTTTCGCACCCATAAGAGACACTTATAACAAGGCTGAAATCGATAGTAAACTTGATGGTATACTACGATTAGATGATTTATTATTAAACGAAACTACTTTACCTTGAACACAAGTTCCAACAGAAAGTCAAAGAACAACATTAACTGCTGTTTTTAAAGTTCCTAAAACATTTTACGGATTAAACGTTGGAAAATGAGGAAGCGATTGAGCTTATAATCCTTTATCTCTTCGTACAGAAGAAAAAGTTTATCTTTATAAATTTAATAACTTTGGAACACCTCAAACTTTAATTGAAGACATTTGAAGTTTATGAAAAAAAGATACCGCTGAATTTCCTTCAAATTGATTAGAATTAACTGAAGATCAAAAACACGATGCGGCCTTAAAATTTGTAAATAAAATATGTGGTTCGAGTTACAAAAGAAGTGACTTTGAACACATTGGAGGTACTGTTTCAAAATTAGATCATATTAGTCCAATTAAAAGAAGCGATTTAGGAAAGCTTTACGAATATTTTGTTCTTTCACAAAATCCTCCAGTTTTCCCATTTGAGTCTAATTTCAGCACACCGCAAAAATGATCTGACGAATATGGCTTTACAAAAGAACAATTCTATAATCATTTTGTTAAAAACACAATTATTACAGAACATATTAATAATATTGTTAATACCAAAGGTATTGATGTATCATTAGAATCATTTTTAGAATGAAAAACACCGTTAAGTGACGCGCAAATCGACCATATTAAAGAAGGTGTAGTTTCTTTCGATACGACTAAATATGACACATACAAACCCCTTGATAAATTTGTTTATGACAACGAAGTATATGCTGTTGTAACTCGATCGGCAGATGATTCGAACTGAATTATTATATCTTTATTTAAGAATATAGGACCTATCGAAATAAGAGCAAATGGTGACAAAGTACTTATTACGGAATACGATAATACATTACCTAGTCCATATAATTCGAGTGGGGCAAATTTGAATTTACAATACGTTTGTTCGATTATTTCGTGAATCAAACACGTTCAAGAACATCCGATTTCTGACGCAACACCTCAACAAATCAACGAAAGTTATCACAAAAGATTTACATTCCTTGAAGGTCATTTACCAACATTTCCTATTTTCACTACTGACGACGGAACAATATATGGTGTAAATGCTCTAGGTTATTTAAACGAGACTTTTGCTAAATTACATCAAATCGAAACAGGCGAAACCGTTTATGCTACAAAAAAAGACACTTATACTAGACCTCAAATTGATACAAAAATTGATTCTATTTTCAGAACTACAAACCCTTTATTATCAGAACTAAGATTATTCTGAGAATCAACACCAAGTGAAGCTCAAAAAACAGCCTTATTATCAACTCTTAAAATTCCTGAAACTTATTATGCTTTAGAAGAAGAAGGGTATGGAGGCGACTACGCAACACAACCTTTGAGTTTAAATGTTGGAGACAAAATAAATATCTATAAAATCCTTAACTTTGGCGAAAAAACTCATGTTATCAAAGATGCATGAAGTTTATACAAAGGACCCGGTGATTGAGACGATTTGACTGAATATCAAAAACGAGCAACTTTATTAGCTTGAATTAATGATATATGTAGTTCAACTTACGTGTTGAGTAATTACACAAAACCAGATGGTGAAGTCGAAGAGTTAAGTCATATTGTACATATTAAACGAAGTGACTTAGGTTTACTTTTCAATCATTTCGAAACGGATAACGATAGTGATGTAAGCGAAGTAGATGGTATTGTTAAAACACCAAAACTTTATAGTGAAAAAAATCATTTACAAAAAGAAGATTTCTACAACTTACTCAGAGGAAAGATTGAAAACTTAACCAAAGTGTCAATTGATTCTTTCGTTGATTGAGAAACACAACTTACAGATGCTCAAATTGATTTTATCAAAGAAGACATTCATGCTTGAGATCAAGCTAAATTCGACGATTACAAAATATTCGATTTATTTACTTATAATAATCAAGTTTACATTTGTTCTCGTATTTTAGGAACTAATATCTTTGCTATGAATTTATTGAGAAATCAAGGAATCGTAACATTTAATAAAACTATAGATCTAGTAGCTTTTCACGATGCAGCCGTAACAACAATCCCAGCACCATTTAATACAAATTTAGCAAACTTAAGTTTAAAATATATTAACTCATTATATTCATGAATTGAAGATCACGATAATTCAGCCATTTCAAACCCCGTACCCGGAAGTTCAGTATTTGGTGATTGAGACTCTCGATTATCATATACAACTCCAGAGTACTCAAACTTCCCTACACTACCTGTGTTTACAAACAGACAAGGTAAGATTTTTGGTGTTAAATCATATAATTATTTAAAAAAGTTTTTTGCTTTAAAAACAGACGTGAAATCACATACTACGATTGAATCTTTCCACGGATGAAAAGAACAACTTACAGATTCACAAATTAATTATATTCGTGAAGAAGTTGATAATTATGATGAAAGCAAATTTAGCGAATATAAACCATTTGATTTATTTAATTATAACAACAATCTTTACATTGTAGCCAACAAGCATAACGATAAACATTTGTTCGAAGCAGTTAGTTTATTACGAAATGGAAATGTCTTAGAATTTGGTATAGGCGATGTGGCTATTGTTGCTGGAGGAAGTTTTAGTACTACAATCGAAGCACCTTACAATACCGATTCTGCTAACTTGAATTTACTTTATATTAATTCTATTTATTCTTTCGTTGAAGACCATCAAAGTCACGTAATATCCAATCCTGATTTAAGTAATCAATTCCACAATCGTTGACAAAATCGTTATGATTATATAACGCCTGATTCTTCAAACTTCCCAACTATACCTATTTTCACTAATAGTAAAGGAAAAATGTTTGGAGTTGATGCTCATAATTTTATTAAAGAATATTTTGCTGAAAAAGATAACGTATATACTCGTCAACAAGTAGACGCACAGTTAGATAATCGTTTGTCTGAAATAGAAACTCTAATCGTTGATAATGAATTATTACCTTACGACGCTGACACAAACCCAACAGGGTTAAAATGAAACGAAGTACCGACAGGATCTCAACGTGGAAAATTATTAAAATTGTTAGGTATTGAAAGTGAATGATGAGGATCTCGTTGAACATACAATCCATCGCGATCTTCTATAGATGTAGGGGACACAAGAATTGAGAAAGTTATACCTTTTACAAAAAACAGTGAAATATATGATGTATTAGATGAGTTGAATACTCCTGAATTAAGAATTGCTCGAGTTAATGAAATCTTAGGGACTAATTATACATCTCCACATTCTTCGGTTTATTGAAGAACTGGCGATATTCAAAAATTGATTGATAGTGGACGACTTTATAAAGCCACACCCACTTATGAATCAGTATCATATTACGTTTCGCCACGATGATATTCTGAACCTAATCATCTAACTCAAGATGAATTTTTCAATCTTATCAAACAATATAAAGCAGATCTAGTTACTAACTTACCAGACGAAATTAATCACAAATTATATGCTAAAATTAAAGACGTTTACAACAAACCTCAAATCGACGCAAAATTTGATGGAATTCTACGAACTGAAGATTTGATATTAAATAGAGATACTATCCCTTGAACAACTATTCCAAATGCTGAAAAACTTCAAACTTTAGTAACTGTTTTGAATACAGAAGCTGAGTATTATAGTCTTGTTCAAGAAGGATATGGAAGCAACATAATTTCGCAACCTCTTTCTCTTAACGTAACTGACAAAGTTGATATTTACCAAATCTGTAATTTCAAAGAAGAAAGTTGTGTAATTCGTGATGTTTGACAATATTACAGAGGTCCTTCTGATTGAGATGACTTAACTGAATATCAAAGACATTTGGCCTTATTGACTTGAATAAATAATCTATGTGGTTCAAACTATACATTAAGTAACTATATTAAAAAAGATGGAAGTACAGATGTATTAAGTCACATCATCCACGTAAAAAGATCTGATTTAGGTAAAATTTTTACAGAATTTAGAACAGCAGATCCAACTCGGGCAACTGAAATACAAAATATAGCAAGTACTCCCGAAAAATATTCAGCCTTGAATCACTTAACAGAAGATGAATTTTATGACTTACTAGCCGACAAATCTCTAAACGTGAAGGCTGTCAACAACGCGTCAATTGAGTCATTTCATGGTTGAAACGAACAGTTGAGAGACGACCAAATTGACTTCATAAAAGCCGAAGTACCCGAACTTGACATGACTAAGTTTGACACATACAAGGTTTATGATTTGTTTGTTCAAGATGACGAATTATATATTATTGCTAACATTGTTGACCCTAGTTTATACTGTGTTAATTTATTAAGAAATTATGCTGTTATAAAATTTAGCAAAGACGGAAGCTCTGACTTGATTGGAGTTCATGGTCAATTTGTAGAAGAACCTTTCAATACAGACGGTGCCAATCTTAGCATGAAGTATGTTAATTCTGTATATTCTTTCGTTGAAGACTATCAAAATCACGTTGTTTCAAATCCCGACCCACAAGACGAAATTGCTCAATCATGAGAAAATCGTTTCACGTATTTAGATCCTCAAAGATCAAACTTCCCTACGATGACAGTTTTTACTAATCAAAAAGGAAAATTTTTTGGAGTTGATGGTTACGATTATTTGAAAAATTACTTCGCTCTAATTGGAGCCAATTATACAAAACACCAAGTAGATACATTATTAGAAAATCGATTGGCACCTCTAGAAACAAAAATTATTGATCCAGAATTAGAACCTTTTGATGAGGATAATAACCCTACAGGTTTAAGATGAACTGACCGACCAACAGGTTCACAAAAAGACAAATTAATAAATATTTTACAAGCCGGAGAAATTTATTCAGCAAGAAAAATACAAATATCCACTAATTATTATATGTCTACTACATCACCTTTAACTATTTATAAGTATTTACCATTCGAAAAAGTTGAAAAATACACGGCAGATATAAATTTTTCTGATACTATTACTATATTAAGAAGATTAGTTCATGTAGATTCTATCCGTAAAGTTTATACTTCTTATTGTTATTATGAACCTATTAGTTTATCAGAAATCGAAACTGTTTTAGCAAACGCGGACTTCAACTGAACTCAAACAAATTTGTACAGTTCAGCAGTTGGTGAAAACTCACCTAAACAATATGCTAAAGTATACGGTCTTACAGAATCACAATTTTGACATTTAATAGCACAATATGAAGCAAAAGTGGAAGGTCAAACACTAATTGAAAATATTGGTAACGACAATATAACAGATGACGAATTTAAGGATCTAGGAAGTACCGAAATATTCGACACAGCACGTAGTCGCCTTGAAATGTTACATACACCTCACCCATGAGTAGACGTTATAGGTACTGGTTCAACAATTACAAAAATGGATTCATCAAACAACATTGAAGCTAACACTTACTTCGCTGGAGTTGGAAAAAAAGCAAGTTTCGCAATCATTGACAGAGTAGGATCCCAATTGAAATACTTTAGTAACTCGTTTTTTGTTACCTTAAATACTGGTAATTCTAAAGAATTTAAAGATGGATTATATTCATTCGACATTCATATCGAACCACCTCAGAATGCAGCCAATGTTAGATGACATTCATTTTTTGTACCAAGACAAACTAGCGACACAACAAACAAAACTTTTCAATATTTAGCAACATCTGACAATATTAACCCAAATGGTTCAACATCAAAAACATATTTCCACTCTACTTTAAAATCAGCAAGTCCATGACAACTTAACTCGAATCTTTACAATCACTATTTTGCTACAAAAACAGGGGTTAATATTAAAGGAAATATCAAATGAACAAAAGCAACTGGCGACTTATTATACTGAGGAGATGTATGATGATTAACAAATAACGACGTTTGACGTCATCCATTTTACGTTTATTATCATATGAGAAATAATGTTGCTTTAATAGATATAAAATGAACATTTAACGCTAATGGTAATTATAATTTAGTCTTCCCAACAAAATTTAACTTATCAGTAAGAAGAGAGAGCGGACATTAAATGAAAAGAAATGATAAAATTTATGAATTGAGATAAAATATATTGAAAAATGATAAGCGCAACTGTAGGAAGTTTTGGCTTGTCGCAATTTGCCCACTTCAGCCACATAAACAAAGGTTTTACAAATAAGGAAGTAGTGATTGCTTTAATCATATGTATTCCTGCGCTTATAGCACTTACTGTAATAATATGTGTTACTCTAGCTTACATGTATGACAGGAAGTATATAAATAAAGATTTGGCTGTTGAAAAGGCAAATGAGAAACAAAGTGAAGATTTAAAAAAATGAATCGATAAAAGAATTAATGGCAAGCTAGAAAAAATTATGGAAGTTATTAACAAAAATAACAAAGGAGAAAAAAAATAATGAACAAAACATTAAAAATGATGATTAGTTTCGTAATGAGTTTTGCGAAATCACAAATAGACGAAGTGGCAATTTATATCATAAATAAATATGCTACAAAAACTCAAAAAAACGATATCTGTAAAAAGATTTCGTGTGGTTGCATAAAACCAGTAACAAAAACCAAGAAAAATAAAGGAGCGTAAACGCAATGAACACAGAACAATTACTTCTAAATACATACCATCATTATTTAAACAAAAGAAACAAAAACGAGGACAACTTGTATCGTTACATTGATTTCCCTGCGGTTATTGCCGATTTGCACGTTAAATTATTGTTTGGTAAATCTTTTTCATTCTCAACGGAAGACGAAAAACTACGTGAATGATGAAATGATTTCGTGGAACAAACTCGTTTTCAAATCGTCGTAGAAGGGTTAATTCGTAAAATGGCATTGTATGGAAGTACTGTTCTTGGGTTCACAAAACTCGAAAACAAAGAACATGAAAAATGCAAAGGTTTTCGAATTTTCACTAACAAACCACGTTTCTTAACACAAATTGTTTGAGAATATCAAACACTTAAAGCCATTTGATTTACCAGTGAAAGAATGACCGACTCTCTTCGTGAGATTTTCATTCGTGAATCATGAAACAGTGACGGACAAGTTCGTCGACAATTCTTCGGATCAGGAGACATGTTACAAGCTGGTAGTCACAATACAAAAATTGGTAAAAACAAAGACGGAACATCTTACGTTCGAGCCATACAGATCAGACAAGTCGGAGAACTCCAAGAGGCCCTTGGAAAAAACGAAGCATGAGAATCCAAAGAAAACCCGTTCAAAGACAATCATGGCGATTATATCATCCCTTTTGTTGATTTTTCGCTCTGACATGCTAATCCTAAACCTCCATGATTACTCGCTAAAGGTTTAATTGACCTTTATTGCGATAAAATGGATTTTTATAAAAAAGAACTTAAAACATGTAAAACAATTATTAGTATTAATTTGGACAAGAATAAAGCTCATGATCAAATCAAGAAAGATTTGGAAGCCAACGGAGAATTAAAAAACCATATTATAGTAAACACAGGTGGGAACGCCGCGTCAGATTCAGCTCCGGTTTTGGAATCATTCCAACCACAAAAAAACTGAAAGGAATTCGACGAAAGTATTGATTCAACATTAAGCTTAATTTGAAGTTTGATGGGATTCAGTTGACCAAGTCAAAAAGATACAAGTACTGCTACAGAAGCTCGTTATAATTATTCAAACCAAGGTTCAACAATTCAAAAGAAAAAAACAGCCTTGGATCAAAACTTGAATATTTTCTTGGATTTGATGTTTCAAGCTGCCGGTTTTCAAGACCCGCAATTTACATTCGAACTCCATGATAGTAATTCAGTAATTATTGACGAAGTTTTAGTTTCTATCATGCAACAATTATCTAATTACAATTGAATTAGTGATGTTGACGCTATTGCTAAAATCTTCAACATGCCTATCCACAGAGCACAAGAAAAATTGGATGCTATTAACGAAAAAAGAAAACTCGACTGAGAAGCCAACAGAGAGTTTCGAGAAATGACAACGGGAGAAGAAGAAGGTCCTTTGTCTAAACAAAGAAGCGGTGAAAATGGCTCAGTAGTTGAACAACAACCGAAAGGTGCTGGACGTCCTAAAAACGATTCTAAAAGAGAAGTTATTGAACCATTAGATACTAAACAAAGAATAGCTAAATCATCAAATGAAGGAGGAAAGAAAGGTGGTGTTCGTCGAAGAAAAGAAGTTCATCGAAACTAAATAACATATTATGAAACAAAGATCAAATATAATATTCAAAACATATAAAAACGGAACAGCCTATCCAGTTATCGATACAACCAAAGATATTTATTTTTTCCCAATGGTTGTTTCGTCTGGACATACAGGGGTTGATGATAAATTGACATTCAATTCTGTCAATAAAAGATATATTTATACTGGAAGAAAATCAGTTATTATTAAACCTTTGGGGTGAGAAACCGATGTTACTTTACACCATGTGGAAAATGACGGTACAATATCTGAAATCCCAGCCTCAGAAATAACGAAAGACAACTTGGAAGGTAAAGAACTTGTTGGGAAACGTAATATCACTCAAGGTATTTTTTTCGTTGGTAAGATTGTTTCTGCTCCCACATTTACACAAAATTATCGAACAAGTAAATTGGGGTTCGTAGAAAAAAAAATAGACTCTCGGATTGAAGCAGTCTTTAAAGAAGATGAAAACGACAGATTAAATGTAATATGAGATTTTGAACATAATATTATAAAGAAAAATTTTGCAAACTTAATGTTCATGTGTCCAGAACTTAATGAAAATAATATTTTGGACATAGAAACTATTACGGTGTATGTCGATGAATCAGGAAAGTATGTTTATCATTCTATAGTATTTGTTTCGCTTAATGAAAAACTTGAAGAAGCTGGACGAATGCTTGGACAATCAATTTTGTTCTCTCATCCAGGATCTAGTTTCTTTTTACCATATGTTATTGGAGCCAAAGCAGAAAGAGATGTTTACAAAGTATTAAGCGATGGTTCTTTTTCGCTAACAAAAATAACCGTTCCTAAACACGCTTGCGGATATTACATTACAGAATGATTAACCGATAGTGATTTAATAGCATTTGGAGAATTGGACAAAACATTATTAGAAACAAAAAAAACAGAACTAAATGCTGAAGATACTACGGACGAACGAAAAACAGAACTAACAACCGAAATTTCAACTATGATATCTGAGGCCGAAACAAAAGCATTGGAAAAAATTAATGAAATCGAACTTGTTGGTACGCCAGACAGAAGAAGTGCTGGATTAAAAATAGTACCTGGAGTTGATGCTATGCAAATAGCGCTTAACGGTATGAGCGGTATAATGGGTATTGAAGTATATGGAAGAAGAAAACTAGAAGATCCTTTGTATATTTCAGCCGATATAAAAAAATTGATGTTTTCTAGTTTATTGGAACCAACACCTGACCCTTTGTCTTTAACATATCAATACGAATCATCTCACGAAATTATTCCAAATGCTTATTTCATGTTAAATAATTATGCTGCCGATTTGATTCAAGAATTGGGTGTAGAATATGATCCCCGTATGGATAGAAAAAATATGGGTTCTATTATGGTTAATAATAAATCCTCTTTGGATTATTCAAAATTAAATTATGTTAACGATTTCGCAAATTCAGTTTTACAAAAAAAAGTTACTTTTATTAATGGAAAAACACGAACATCAGTATCACCTTTATTTGAAAACAAGGAAATTTATGCGTCTAAAAAAGAACGTAATATTGGTGAAAATGAAACAGAAACAATATTCGATATTGGTGATGTTGCTGAAGACAGCGAAAAAAATAATGATTTAACATTGGATTATTTATCTGTTTGTAATTATCTTAATTTCATTAGTATTATTAATTCAGATTTAATGTTTCTATCACCAAATGTTGTTCAAATCACCAACTGAAAATCGTTTTGAGGAGATATTATTCAACAAGGTTCTACTTTGGTTGGTGCCCTAGTAGGTTTCGGTATTGGAACAGCCATATCAAAAAAAAGTAAAGGTGGTAAATTCTTTGCCACTGCTGGAGCGTGAATTGGTAGTCAATTGGGAAACGTTGTTCGAAAAATTTATGATTATGCAGCCAATGCAAATGAAGAAATGTTTATTCAAAGAAGAATGTATAATTCGTCTCGTCGTTCTTTTCCATTTTTAATTAGTTCAGACGCACTAGCTATGATTCATTCAAATCTAAGTGTTGCTAACCAATTATTACATGGTATCCCTATGGTGTTGTTTTCGACATCGGATAATCCTATAACATCAGTTATGGATTCTTCTCAATTTAACGATATTTATAAATTAAAATTAACAGACAAATTTTCAACAGAACCATTAAATGTATCCGAACTGACTTCACAGGAAAAAGCCGATGAACTAAACAAAGTACATGACACTAAAGATTTATTGAATGGAAAATTTAAAATCGGTGCTAAATTATTAGCTCTTCCACAATCCGAAGATGACCCTTATGATTTTGAAATTGATTGAATCGTTATAAAAATGTTGGGAAAAAGACAAATAAGATTGTCCTTCTATGATAATGAAGATGAAATTGTTGGTTTTTTTCATTTACAAAACTCGGCATTATTCGGAGGTAATATTAGAGAGATAACAACTAATGTTATATTAAATACACAAAATGATAATTATTCTTCGGTTGATGCTTATCTCGACACATTGATTAATCTTCAACCTTTGGACTTAACGCCAATTGAAGCGGTATCTGCTACGGCAAATGCTGCCGCACTTAAGGAACTATATGGGTTTATAGATAAAGATGTATCTATATTCAAAGATAAAATAAAAGAAGAGGAAAAGAAACATTTTAAAGTTAATTTTAACGATATCAAGAATGAAATTTTCGCTTACGCTGTTGACAAAGATGTTCCCGACAATGTTATTGATTACTGAAATAGTCAAAAAACAATTTTATTGAGCAACATTAGTACTTTAGAAGAACATTATAGTTTTATAATTTTCGAAAACTACAAAAGATATATAGAGCTTTATTATGCTTCTTCTAATCTTTTGGAAATGAAAAGAAAAGAAATAAATTCAACAGACATATTAAACGCATCATTAAAAGAACAATTATTCGAAAAAATCAATTCGTTTCAGGAAAATAATAACATTCTAGCTGAAGAAAGAGCTGTGGCTGCCGGTGAGGCGGACAAGGCAGCTAAGATTAAAGCATATAATGATTTTGCTAGTCAAATTATATCTACAAATACAGAATACAACTTAACAATTTTGAGTGACACTGTTGATTCAAATACTGTTTTGGATGACTCAGATAAAACAAGACTAAAAGAAATTATAGCCGATAAAATATCAGATATACGAAAAGCACATATTTCCTCTTTGGTTTCGTCATTAAATTATCAATTACAGGAGTTTATAAACCTATATGATTCATCTGAAAAAATACAAGAGCTTAAAAACAACGACACTTTAAATAATATTGTGCAATTGGACATCAACGAAAATTACAACTCTTTTTCAACGGATAAACTAGCTACATTAAAATTAGCCGAAACAGATATTAATACTGACTTTTTAAGTGGTGATAAAACCACTACTAATATTGATAACGCGATTAACTCGTTGACTACTTTCCAAACAGATAAAATAACATCATTAAAAACACAAACGGTTTTTGACAACCCAGATATTGATCCAACCTTGGATCCTTATGCTCCTCTCTCTAACTCAACAGGGTTAAAATTAGACGAAATACCAACAGCTCACCAAAAACAATTTCTAATTCAAGCATTAAACCTCCATCCGGTAACATTTTCTGCTATAATTACTCATTATACCTTATGATTTACCGATAGTGAAATTCCATTTACTATTTATAAATTTTTCCCGTTTGAAAAAGTTGAAAAATATGTATCCAACACCGATATAGCTACTATTTACGAAGCTTTAAGAGATTACGTCTCTCCTGATAAACATTTTGGAAGGACTATTAGTTTTCACGGAGTGTACAAAGGTGAGGATACTAGTACGAGATTACAAAATTTTATTGATAACAACCCTCAATTTAACTGAATAGTGACAACCGATATATCTAAAAATGTTGGGTTCAATTCACCATCATCTTTTATGACTGCCGGAGGCATGTCAGAACAACGATTTTGAAATTTTATAAACAGTTATAGAAGCGACAAACAATATATAATTAGTACAACTGAAGATGATAAATACAGGCTGGAAGATGTAAAGGCCAATGTAACACCTCTTCTTTTTAACACATACATTTCTAATAGAGATAGGTTTTTAGCCATAATAAAAGAAATAGATAATATAATTGCTAAATTAACATCCAAAAAAGGTAATCAATTAACTTATGGAATAGAATTAAAATTAATACAATATAGAATAGACATATTGAAATCTATAACATTTCGTCGTTTTCCAGACACGGTGATTTCCTCTGATATCGCTAACATAACAAAAGATTTTATAATTGGATATTGAAAAGGAGTAGGACAACAAGGAGGGTGAGTTCTCCCATATGTTAATTCGAACATTGATCGGACACCTGGTGATACTACCGATTATGAAACAAATCATTATTGAGGGTTAAATAGTATTAAGGCTTTTAATCGAGTATCAAATAATAGTTCGGGAGAACTATATCAAACAGGATATTATATTTATCAAGCAAAATTTTTGACACCACAAGGACTTAGAATTAAATTACCATTTTCTGGTGATATACAACCTGAATGAAAGACATTATCCTTTGTTTGTACTATCGATTTTGATTGAACCTACAGATTGGATTCTCTCATATATTTTACAGCTGGTCTAAATGCATTCATTACTCATGTTTCGGATCCTTATCCAGAAAAAGTGAGTTTCCCCGTAACTATTAATCTGGACGGTACCTCACCATCCTTCTATGGCGATATTGAAACGAATTCAGAAGGTGCTTTTCAATGAAAAAACTATAAGGAGGTTTATTATGAAAATGATACTTTCGGACAAAGTATGATTTTCGGCTTAAGCAGATATTCAACAGGAATTAATCTTGATGTTAAACACTGAGCTTTCCTTTATTGATTAGGAAAAAGAAGAAAAGATATAACTTCGTTTTTTAGATTTAACGAAATATCAATAAAAAACATACAACTAAGGGTGTAAAAATGGCACGTTTTATAAACAGTAAACCGAGTAGAACAGATTACAGATGAGCAAGAGCTGTTAGAGGGGTAGGTGCTGTAGCCGAAGGTGTTGCCCGTGTATTTCTGGGTATTACGGCCGCTGCGCTTTTGACACCTAGTATTGATCGAGACAAAGAAAAAAATAACCTAACAAGACAAGCATTCGAGGAAGCTCTTAGAGAAATAGGTGATATTCCACCTAATGATATCCAATACAAATTAGATACGTTAAACGAAATGACGTTGAATAATATCTTAGCAAGTGATGGGATCGAAATGTTAAAAGGTCAAAGCATAAAGGATATTATCAATGATTCTGATTTAACTCAACATTTACGAAATTTAAGAGGAGATGTATTGGAGTTATTATTCGAAACAACACCTATCTTGGATGATATTCGATATTTAACAAACAGTGAATTAATAGCTTTTTTACAAACACCCGAAATAGCGAAATTGATTTATGGGAAAGGATTCAAAAGCATAGCTGATTTTATTAGATATTTGGAAAGTGTCGCAGAGGACCCTACAAACCTTGGTAAAACAGCCCATGAAGAATTGGATTTATCAGGGGACAATACAAGTAAAGGTACTTCTAGCGAAAAAAAGACAAGTAAAGCAGAAAAAGAAAGCAAGGCAAGTGAACAAGAATCAAAACCTGATTCCGAGGCAGACGACAAAAAAAAGGATGCTTGCGATATTATTGCCGAAAAATATGCTGGTATTATAGACACTTCATCCGTGTCAACATGAGTGAAAAAACTCCACTACAACCCGGATTCCTTCATGTTAGCAACTTTTTTCGCTCCAAGAGCTCGTCCCGGAAAATGATACACATGACCCAATTTTTCGTGTCAGGCTTATTTAAGGTTGGTTCGGGTTCTAAAAAGTGGACAACCCTTCGTTGCTAGCTCAATTGGAGGAGTAGGGACCTTATTATGAAGAGGTCCACCTGACATAGCAATCATGCAAACACGTAATCAATGAAAAGGATTAGGACGCACAAAAGAATTCAAATCGTACAAGGCTGTAAGAAAATCAATTGGAAGAAACCATGCCATGAAAAAACGGCCAAGAAGAAAAACAAGAAAAATGTTAAAATTACGACGAGGAAGATATAGCGGAATATAATGGAAAATTCAGAAATTAAAAAAATAAAAGTACACACTGGAGCACCTTGTCGATGCTTCATGGATTACCTATATTATAAATATAAAATAGATATGATATATGTATTACGATGATGACAAGAAAAGCAAATCAAAAAAGAATATAAAACATGATTAGGAATGGGTTTTTGTTCTGAAAGCCCAGAATGAACATACTTGCGTCAAAAATTAATGGTAACAGCATCACGATCAGATATGATTCGTCTTGAAAAATATTACGCAGATCTAAACGCAAAAGTTCAATCATCAAAACCAAAAATTGTTTTAGTAGGAGAGAACAAAAGTTCTATTGACATAAATGACACAAGAAACGACAAAGAAGAATAATCCAGACAACAATTTAACATTAAGTAATTTGAGAATTTCAGATACATATTCTTATTTATACGACTTGTTAGATCAAATAAAACACAACAAACCTTTTTCAATTGACGAAGTCAACTTAGCGGGAGGTCGTCAAGCTGGAAAAACTTGAAATATTATTACTTTCTGTTTGTTGGCAAGCCTATACAACTTGGACAAAACATTTCACTTTTATTTCATTCGTAAAGTTTTGACTAATAAAAGAAACATGTTTGAACAAATCAATAAAGTAATGCCTAAATGATTCTCAAAAGCAATGGGTATTACGACCAACATAACTTATAATTCGATGAAAGGTTATAATTTCGAATTAAACGTTTTGGGAATCACTGGACAAAAAACAGCATACCAAGCACAATTAGGTCTTCCCCGGACAAATGCGGACTATATTATAATCTTCTACGAAGAAGCATACGAGTTTAATGCTCGTGATTTTGACCGTGTATTCAACGCTACCGGAGGATCGAAGAATTCAAAGATTTTGATTTTCAAAGCCAGCAACCCATGAAACCCAAGTTGTGCATATTTTCAAGACTTTCAAAATGTATTGCCGTGAAACGAAAAAGTAATGATGAGCAAAGGAGAGGATTATTATTTCGACAAGAAAAACAGAACTCTCTATCATTGAACATGCATTGTTAAAACGGTTCAGGACGATATTGTTTCGCCAAATCGTATTAAAAAGATGTACGAACGGGCTCATAAAAACAAACTCGAAGCACCAACCATATTATATGGAAAGCCAATGATTGCCGAAAACCAAACATTCGACACATCAAAAATTATCTATGTTGGAGGAGAAGGTGATGAACCATCTCTTATTCCTTACAATGATTTTTTGATACGTGTAGGAATCGACTTCGGACAAACTCGTAATCCAACAGCAGTTGTTTTCGGGATATCGAATTTTGAAGGATCTCGAATATTGGTACTCGACACCTTAACAATTGAACATCACGAAAGAGCAATTCACACACCGGAATTGACAACTCGTATATTAGGATTTATAGTATATAATATGAATCTTTTTGAACTAGACAAAAACGAAACTGTTTACGTTAATTGTGATACTAGTGATATGCGACTCGTGTGAGATCTCCAATCATTAGCTGATAAAAGAAATATTGATTATCTTTCTTTTTCGGGTGTTAAAAAAAATTCTAAAAGATTTAGAAGAAGCGAACGTCTTATGGCTTGAATGCTAGCTTTGGGAAATCGTTGCTTTTACATGTTTCGGAATGAAAACAACAAAAAATTAATTGCTTCTATGCAATCTATAGTTTTGAGACCTGATAAAAAAGGTTTTGTTGAAGACGAAAGTAGTGGTAGCGGTGACGACCAATACGACGCACTATGTTATGCGTTCTCTGACGAAATTGCCAGAAGAACATTAGGACAACCCACCGAGGAAGTTTCTAAAGAAATGATTAACGAAAAACCCGTGACTTCTTCTTAAAAATAAGAGAGAAAACAGGCCTCTAATTTTACCTTTCCATAGTAAAGTACGTTAGGTTGTCCTTTTTGGACCTATATTTTTAGGTCTTTTTTCGCATAAACGAATAAAACATAGGCTTCTGCAAGATCATCAGAAAAAAATTTAACTATTGTGCTTCTGGCGACTTGTTTGATTCGATATTCCACAGAATTTTTTTTCGTGTTCTTTTCGACTTCAAAACCTTTACCGTGTTCTTTAACGAAAAATTCTACAGACTTCTTTTTTTTGAATTCTCGTTTCAAAGCTTCGTTCAAAACTTCTTTACTCACTTTTGTCTCATTGTGATAAAATGATTTTAGTTCTCCGCGGATGTTCATTCGTGTTCTTTCGTACACAACTCCTTTTTTGAAACTAAGAGATTTAATAATCTTCAAATAACCATACATGTCGTCATAGAAAACCAAGTTAGTAGTACCGTTTATATCTCGAATTATTCGCGTATAATTCTCAAGAATGTCGTAGAAATTACCCTGATCATAATAGTATTTACCTTCTATTAAAGCGTAATAACCAGATTTCTTCCCAACATCTCATGCGATTAAATTGTTCATATTTCTTTATTTAAACTCAAATTAGATGTTTCTCCTGTGTTTTTATCGATGTAAACAATATATTTTTCGATTTCATTTACTTTTAACCCAGCTTTTTTCGGTAAAAAATTAGTTGAGAAAAGTCTTGCGTATGCTCATAATTGACATCCATATTTGAATCTTTCCAAATTGTTTGTTGATCTTTTACTTGTTTTTCAGTCTAATACGAAAAACTTACGTGTTTTTGTGTTGTAACCAATAACATCGACAGTTCCACAAAGATAAGCCTCTGGATCCATAAGTTTTTGTTCTATTAAACAAACTTTCATATACTTAGGTAGAATTGTACATTTATCGTTTTTTACCAATTCTTCCATGTGCTTATGGATTTCAATTCCTCTCTTTGATGCTTTTCGCAAAATCATATCCTTATATTCAGGATCCATTGTCATTGTCTTATCGTAATAATGTTGGGCATAACCAAATACTGAGGTTACGCCATTCATTGACTTTTTGTTATATGTATATTTGTGTTTTTTTTCATCGAATTCCAAATATTGACTTCGTTTTTGAAACCTTGAATCGTCCAAGTGTTTCAATAAATATTTTTTATAATTAATATGATGTTTCATTGTTATTTTGTTCCTCCCATGTTACATCTTGTTTGAAATAATCTATACATTTCGTATCTCCACAAAAGCATTTAATGATTGTTCTTTCTTTGAACACCATTAAAAAACCTTTGTATGTTCGTTTGACTGTATCATGATGGATCTTATTAAGGTGACATTTAGGTACAAACCCTATAATATTTTCCTGTGTCATGCAACGTCTAACGCTATATCCCTTATCTTTTAGCATTTGAACCAAGTTCTGTACTCTACCTTCTGTTTTAATCCCTTTTTCATAAACAGCACACTCTTCAAGCATATTCTCTACTTCTTTTGGTATGTCTATTGGTTTTACATTGTTGTTATTATAATAGTAATCATTCTTATCTATCATCATCATATAGCTATATGGCTTAACTTCAATGTCATATTTCGAAGCAATTTTTCATTTTAATTTTCATAATTTCTTGCTAGGATTTTTAAAAACCAATTTGTATTTCCCTTTTTCTTTCCCTCACTTAGAAGTTATTGACAATGTTTTATCTTTGTATTTTAACAACAAAGGATGTTTTTGTACAGTGTCATCGTCATCGAAAACAACGTATTCCTGTGCTGGTTTAATAGCTAATGAATTAAATTGTTGAAACCTTTGTATGTTGTTTCCAGAAGTGAAAGGGTTAACCATATCTACCAAACTAATTTTTTGTGTGTCTACGGCATATTCCTTTTTCCTATTGATAACAAAACGTTCGGAATTATTATTTTCACCAACATACGATAGTGTTCATTGTATTTTATCTAATTCGATTCCGAGCCTTTTGATTTTTTCAACCATATCCATATTGTCTTCAAATAACTTTTTTCGATAACTCTCTTCAAAAGCAAATCCAACGAATTCGTGAGGCAATTCTTTCATTCGATCTTCCTCGAATAATTTCAATCACGACAATCTTTCTTCATATGGGTACAATGATAGTTTTTTGTTATTAACCAACAACGCACTTTGTTTTGATGGTTTGTATATTCCTTTTGCCACTATCTTTTTCGTTTCCTTAATTTTATAGCAGTGGTTGTTCACATCTCGACTTAAAAATCAATCTAGTTCTGAAATAGTTACTTCGAAACCACTTTTATCCATTACTTTTTTAGGTACACCTGTCAAATCTTTTTTACTTTGAACGAAAACACCGTCCGTATTAATGTTGATTATTACAGCCTCGGGATCCTGCAATAAAATATTGCTTATTAACAATCAAATTAAAACTCGTCCTTGTCTGCAAATTCAGTTTTGCGTGGCAAATCCAGCCTCGTTGTTCAAAGAGTTCTTTTTGAAAAAATAGGGAAGAAAACCAAACGTCGAATTCAACAATAGTTTCATCGCTTCACGTTTTACTTTGTCCTCTTTTGTTCCGTATTTAAGAACTGTTGTTTGATGTTTTAATTCGCAATATCGGTTAAAACTAGCCTCAGTAAACAATTTAAACAATTTAGACTGCTGTCCAAGTACCAAAATGTTTGGGTAAAGACTTGTAAAGTCCATTGAATAAATTTTACCTTCTGTTTCGCTAGCCTTAAAAAACTTTCTAAAAACGACATTGTGGACTCCTCCGTTATAATTATTTCCGTTATTAAGACAATTCTTATTGTGCGCTGGTAAATTTATTGGGTTAAAATCATTTTCTTTAATATGATTTCAAAACTCAGGATTATCCTTGCTTATCCCAAAATTCATAATCGTATACGGATCGATAATAATGGTTTCTGGGTTAAACTTAAACAAATATGGTAAAACGTATGTAATTTTTTTATTGAAAAGAGCTCAATCCAATTTACGAACAGCCAACAAACTTTGATTTGTCATCAATTGTTTAATGTTTAAATACGGGTGTCTGTCGTGGTTTTTGTATAATTTGTATGTAGCTTCCAAGTCATTTTTCAAATACGCAATACATTTTTCTTTGTTGTTTTTGTAATAATCTCATTCTTCGAATTGTCTCTTATCACCTTTTTCGCCCTTTCAAATATCTTCTCCAAATTCTTTGAAGTATTTATTTTTTAATGACGGTCCAATCGACTTATATAAATCAAATTGGTTATCCGCCAAATCGTAAATTTGTGGTCACTCGTAAGCATAAAGTCATGAATAAAAAGTATTATTTTTCTTGTAAAACTTCGCTACTTGTTTATAACCATTATTAATAATATAACCGTTGTATTCATTTAAGTTATTTCCGTTGTTGAAGTAGGTTATCATTAAAACGTCATATCGAAAGAAATTGAAACCAATTATTTTGTCACAATTCGGCATGTATTTTTTTATACCTGCATCGTGATTGCTAAACTCTCGAATCGTAATTTCTTTCGTATCAACGTCCATTTCCCCCACAATAAAATATCATTCTTCAAAATTTTTGCCTTTGTATAATTCTGTATCGATAATTAATTTTTTCATTATTTTATGTTTCCTTCCTTATATTTTTTGCTAATTATAAATCATCACCCGTTAACCATTTTACCTGAAAATTCATTTTCTCTTTTTAATCTTACTTTTTCAACATCGTAAGTATCAAAATCAGTATTCTCAAGTAATTTGTTAAAACGAATTTTTCCTTCATTTTCTCATCTATTATCTTTACAAAAAGACTTGTATTCTTCGTATATTATTTTACCATTTTTTTCCAAGGTTATATCGATAACTTCTTCGAATAAATTGTCCAAAAATTGTTCTAATTTTGGTCTTGTTCTTTTTGCGTACAATTCTTTCATTTCTTTTGTTTGATATATTTTACATTTCGATTTCACAAAATAATAAAATGCGATTGTCATAATCTTTGTCAAACTTTTCTTGTTGTACATAATCGACTCTGGATCATGTCTTGCCTTGTATTTACCAAAATTGTTTTTTAGTTCTATAAAGCAAAAACGTCTTCGTAAAGCCTCTCGTCCATTGATTTCCGAATTGATATGGTATACTTCATTAGTCGAAAAAATATAATTTTGAGGAGGAATTACTTTTGAAAAGCTTGTTTTGTATTTTTCTTCGAAAGATTTAACGCAATTTTTGTCTGTAAAATCCTTCAACAATGCTATTCTGCTTTTATTTAATTTGTATTCCTCGTCGAATAAAACAGCAACTCGGTTAATTAGAGTTGTATATATCATTTTGTGTCCGGCATCTAGCATTTTGATTGATGCTTCATTTTGAATGCCGTCCTCGTTTGTTTTCTTTATTAATCGTAAAAACTCAGATTTACCATTGTTTCCTCCACCATTAATTACTACTATACTTCCCATTTTTGCTCTGTAGAGATTGACCTTAGCTAATATTGTGAATAATGTCTTTGTTAATTCTTCGTCTTTTTTAGCGAAATCCGCAACAAATTCGTATTCTTTATCATTGCGGAAATCAATTTCGTTATTTAAATATTTAGTAAAAAGTTCATAATCGAAAAAAGTCTCATTTGGTATAAATCATGGTTTTTTGTGTTCCTCTGTCATCTCCTCTTTATTTTTTAATATCATGTCAGGTAATTCTCATTCGGTAATTCCGTTGTCGGCAACTCGGTATAATCCTTTGTTGGCGAAAAAAAACCCTTTTCTGTTTTGAATGAATCCTGCCATTTTTTTTTGATATTCAAAACTGCTATCTCTGTCCGTACTAAAATATTGTGGAAAATCTTCTCGAACGTTTTTGATCAAGTTGATATGTCCAATACTTTTTTTTGTGAAAAACTCTAACAAATCAAAATCGTCTCATTTGATTCATTTTTCTTTATAAAATAAATAAAGTCCAATCGAATCAATGTGAAAAATAGGGAGCGTTGCCCTTATATACATACATATAAAGGCAACTTTTCCGTCTTTCAACCCGCAATTGTTGAGAAAAAAACTTGGTGGTCAGTCTGGAACCAATAATCGATGTTCACTGTAGTTAAAATTACTATTATTGAATAGCTTTTTGACCACTTTTGTTTTTTCCGATTGTGTATTGGGAATGAGGTCTAGCTCGCGTCTCAACCCGAAGCGTCTCCTTTAACTTCAATTTTTTTTGAATTGATTTCGGGTTTGTCATATACGATTGAGTTGTAGCTATTTCGAGTTAATGGAGCAATTGCTTCATCACGTTCTTTTCATTCACCGAATTTATCAGCTAAAAAGACTAATGAGTTTTGGAATTTTGGTGCCATTGAAATTTTGTTTCATTTTCTCAAAGTTCCGTCTTCATTTAAGTAAGGTGTCTTTTTTTCCATATCTTGCATTAAGAAAGGTTGACGATAAGTTAATCCTCTAACTTTAAGATATACACCATTCATTTTGTCTTCTTTGATTAGTTTTACAGCAAAATCGAAAACATCTTTTTCATCGAAAAATTGTCTAATAATGCTAATAAAAATTTTGATGTATTTTTGCTTTTCGATTGAATATGCGATGATTTGTAGTCGAATATATGAATCACCATTCAATTTAGCGTTTTTACTATTTTGAATAATCCCATGTGTTGCTTTGATTACTGATCCGATTACCATTTGTGCTCTTTCGAATGCTCGTTTTTTTTCTCCCGCAGTGACAAATTCCACTCCACTTTCTTTTTTTGCAGGTTCATTAACTACCACATTATCTTTTACAGATTCTGGCGTAGTTGTTGTTGTGTTTTGCAATTTAAAATCAGGTGCGTATTGTACTTCAGTTTTTTTTGTTGCAGGGTTTGCAGTGTTTGTTGTTGTGTTTGTTGTTGTGTTGTTAGTTTCCATTTTTTTTCTCCTTATTGTTTTGGCACGTTTATTTTGGCCATAATGGTTTGTTTTGCTTCTGTGATTTTTGTATGTTTGTTGATAATTTTTTCCAACTTAGCTGGTGGGATGCCGAATTCTAGTTCGATATCTTTAACTACCTTAACATAATTAATTTTTCGCATAGAAACTGGTTGTTTCATCGTTACTGAAAAAGAGTTGTCTTTTCCGATAATTTTAGTCACTTCGTTTTGTGACATGTAATTAATCATTGCTTCTTTGTGTAATTTAACTTTTTCTTTAATACACGCTTCTTCTTTTTTTGCTGTGATAAAACCGTCTAAAACGACCAAATCTTGAGCTGAAATTACTTCTAATGCTTCTTTATTTTTCTTTAACATTAGTGTTTTGTTTGTTTCCATTGTTTTCTCCTTATTTTTTATTATTTGCTTTGTATTTTGCTTGTTCTGCTTTTTCTTTTTCTTCCATGTATTTTTTTGTGTGATGTTCTACGACAGCTGATAATTTTGAATAATCAAAAGATGTTTGTAAAATATCTTCATGCAGTGCTCTAAATTTAATACTTGCTTCTTTGTCTTTTTTGTTTTTTTTGAATTCAGCTTTTAATTTTTTTCCAAGCGATTCAATTTTTGACATTAATTGTAATCTGTCGTATTCAAATTGTGCTAAATCAATAGCGTTTTCTTTTTGTGTTTTCATTGTTTTTTCTCCTATGTTTTTGTTATTTTTGGCCATTTTTTGGTCCTCCTTTATTTGTTCTAACTATAAAATAATATCCTAAAATAATTTGTGCGATGAATAGTAATAGTATGATTATACCACCAATGATATATCCTTCAATAATATTACCATCTGAATCTTTACCTAATGATAATAAATAACCTGTTCACGCAGTATAAAGTGGAATTAATCCACTAACTGTAAATATAAAGCCTGATTGTACCAAGCTAAATGATTTTAAATCTTTTCACTTTCTTTCGATATTTAATCCCGAAAAGAAAAACGAAATATTTGTTGCCAGGAAAGCAAAAGCTCCTGTTGCGAAACCGAGCAAATAAAACTTGTGTACGTGTTTGGTACCATTGTTGAACAAACTAGCGTAGTATTCGGTTTTGTCTCCATATGCCAAAGTACATATTACTATTGACATTGTCGTAAATAATAAGGCTAAATAATTAATAGCCAATACTACCTTCAATATTGTTTTTTTTCAGTTTATCGGTTTTTTTATATTAAACATTTTTTTTGTTCTCCGTTCTTTTATTTATTATACACTGATAACAATATAAATTGTATCTTTTTCTACCTGTAAAACTTTCAGGTGTTTTTAATTCTGTATTTTCGAGGTTTTTATCTTCCGTGTGTTCAGCATCAAGATTGTTTCCACATTTGCATTTATTGTACGGAATGTCAGTGAAATAATGACTTCTTTCTTTTAAAAAATCAATAATTGCTGTTTCATCTCGAAAAATACAGCTATATTTGTTGATCATAATATACGTAATTGATACTCCTATCGAAAGTAAAAAACGAAAAATCATTAACACGTCATCCATTAAATGGTTGAAAAAACCTAATTCTTCAAAAACAACCATTTTTATATTTTTGGGTTTTTTTATGAATTTCGTGATTCAATCATATTCGCTTCCAAATTCGAAAAATAAAGATTTATTTGAAACCGATAATGATTGTCCCATATCCCACAAGAAACAATTTTTTTCAATTTTTGAAAACTCTTCGTGGCTTAATAATGATGTACTTAATTTGCACACATTGTATTTATCGTAATTGTCTGTTGGTCGAATTGATTCTTTCGGCACTACATATAGTATTTCATCAGGTTTTAGAAAACTATCCAGTCATTTCTTGACATTTGTGGTTTTTCCGGTTTTCATTGCTCCGAAAACACCAAACATTAATCCTGTTTCAAAACGTTCTGCGTCTTCTTCGAAATCAAATCATTTCCGATCATCATTTCGGTTTCATTTAATTATATTACTTTTTTTCATATTTCTCCTCAAAGCTCCTTATCTTGGGTTGTTTTCCTATATATTGTAACTTTTTCTATTTGTTGTTTAACGGCGTAACCACCTTTAGCGTTGAAAAAATCGAATGTTTTTCGAAACGCAGAACGTATTAGGTTAACGTACTTTTTATCAAGGCATTTTTCGTCGTAATTGTTTGTTGGTTTTCGAATTGTTGCTCGACGCATTATTTCAGTTGTCGGACAATCGAGAAAATGAATTTCATCAGGGAAATAATCATCTAAAATAGTTTCGTTATATAATCCTAATAATTCATGTTCATTAATTGTTTTGTCTCCACCGAAAACTTGGTAAGCATAAGTACTAAAAATGTATCGATCACAAATAACAACATCGTATTTTTTCAATTGTGGTTTGATATATTTCATAAATAATTCTCATCCGATTCCAATAAACAAAACTGCTTTAGTTCGTGAACTAATATCTAGTTTATCATTGAAAAAGATTTTATTTGCCATAATGCGTCCAAATTTTATTCCTTTTGGTTCGCATGTCGTAAGTACTTTCAATCCTTCTTTTTCTAATTCTTTTTTTAATTTTTTAATATATGTTGTTTTACCAGAATAATCAATTCCTTCGACAACAATAAATTTTCCTTTTTTCATTTTTACATGTTCTCCTTTCGTATCACTATCGGTACTGCTTGTCCTTTCAGTTCAATAACGATGTGGTCCCCAACCTTGTATCCTTGTTTGTTTGTTGATAAATTCACTTTCTTAGCGAAAATTTCATTCAATTTAACAGGGTGGTTCAATCATGCTATATAACTTATTTTACCAGTTTTTTTTCCAAATTGTGTAGTTATTTTTTTGATTGTCGCACACGCCGTCGGTCCCGGTAATTTGAACGCATATTTACGCTCGATAATAATACCATCAATAGGATAATCAATTTGTTTTTGTTGTTCGATATAATCGTTTAATTCATCAATTTTTATTGTTTTTTCAACATTTTTATAATTAATGAAATCAATTAGTTTATGTCGTTCCACTTTTTGCTTCCTATTAAGAAGACCAACAACGTCTCTTCGTGTCCCATTTTCTTTCTTCATAACAAGTTCGCCCCAGCCGACTTCCAATATTCCTTCTATGGAAAAAGTTGTTATTTCTGATCAAGAACGGCAAACAATTAACTTGTTGGTAGAGGCATCATAAAATGCTCCCACTCCGTCAAGTTTTGGACTCACCACTATTGTTTTAGCGTGTGGTGCCAATTTAAATAAAATGTCTTCTAAGTTTCAAAATTTTTTTAACGTTTTATTTGTTTCCATCTTGCTTTTCTTGGATTTTGATAATATGAAAACTTACTAATTCCAAAATTGCTTCGTAAAAAGAAAGTTTTACGTTTATAGTTGAATCATCAATACATGTTGTTTCTCAATCATTTTGAATTAATTTTTTTTTTGCTTGATAATCGCGCTCTACATATCTGTCAAATGTTTCCATCAAAATTTCTTCTGTCAGCAATTCCATTTTAATCTCATAAATCATAATTGATTCCAATTTTCGATAAATCGAAGAGTCATACATATCGTATAATCTATCATGTCCTATTGTAAATCTTCTTCTACTTTTCGAAAAATATCTTTCTTTCATATCTGTATTTCAGCTTCTCATTATACTCGGTATCCCTCCTTATGACATATATCAGTCAAATATTCCACATCAGCTTTTAGTTTTTCGTTTTTACTTTTAAGTTTTTTTATTTCTTCGTTTAATTTGAAAGAAGTCATTTCTTCTACTTTACACATGCAACAATGTTTACAATTCATTTTTTTTCGTTCTTCTTCTCTAATTGCGTGTATAATTTTTGATTTTTCATTCGCTTCTTTTAGCGACATTTTGAAAATTTTAGCAATGGCTTCTGCGTCTGTCATAAATTTCATCATTATTTTTTTGTTCCTCCTCTTAATTTTTTTCACAATTTAAATGCTGTGCTTGTTAAAACTAAGCTTAAAACGATGAAAGCAACGCCAGCTAATCCAAGCCCAATACTACTATTTACTACATTATTTGCGTGATATCCGTATTGTGTATCATTTTCTGAAAGCAATAACGCTTTATCAAATGTTTTATATGGTTCTGACAATTCTTTAATTGCGTCTTCTTTAATATCATTGTTAGGAAAATTTAACCCATATGATCCTCATTTTTCTTTAGCTGATTCATATTTTTTTAGTGTTGATTTTAATACTTTCAATTCAAATTCGGCGTCTGTTTCTTTTTCTCTTAAAGGTGTTAAGTCTTGTTTTTCCATTACATCAGCGGTACTTTCATCGGAAGCTACAGAATCTTCTCTATATGATTTTCTTAGTCATCCTCTATCTTCAATTTCCTTTGTTTTATTAGCAATAGCTTTTTCAATAAGTATGATTTTTTCGTCTAATGCTTCAATGAAAAATTGACTATTTAATTTATAATCTTGTTTGATTGATTCCGCTAATAATTCTTTAAATGTAATGGGTGTTTTTTTTCCAATTCCAATTTCATATTTTAACTTGGTTGTAATTTCTATAGTAGCATCTTCAATTATTCCATATTTAGTAATAGATGCTGTTTTTTGAGCTTCAAAATCTGCGTCTCGTTTAATTACTAATTCTTTATATAATATTTTCTTTGCGGGTACGCTTTTGCTCAATGTGATACTATGTAACACAATTCCTGTAATAGCACCAATTAAACTTAATGCTCCAACGCCTAAGACAATACTGTCTAACCTATTTTTTTGTAAGAAGCTTAAAACTTCTTTAACTTGTTTATTTTTTGTCATTATTTTTGACCTCCTTTTTTTATTATATTTTCAATTTTTTTAAGTCTGACATCTAATCCTTTTAGTTTAAAATCTCTATTTCAATCAATTAATTCTTTGTTTTTTTCGGCCTCTCATTTTTCAGGCGTAGGTAACAAAGTGTTTAAATTTTTAATGATTTCTTTTATAGTTTTTAAATTATTTTCTATTTGTATTTTATTGTTACATATGTCGACATCTAGAACCCCTAATTTGCTAAAAATAATTTCTAAGTTTCGTTCGAGTTTATTGTGTAAATAAGTTATACGTTCACTATCTGTCATTTTATCTAACATTTTATCCTCTAAGGTTTTTTCTTTATTCTTTGTCATTATTTTTGACCTCCTATTTTATTTAATTCCTTTATGTAATATTTTATCATGCTATTTATACTTTTGTACACTTTTTTTCGACGCGCCTGTTGTTTTTTTGTAATGTCTTTGGGGATCGAATTAATATCCAAATGTGCTGTCATAAGTCGTTGTACATCAACTTTTTTCGATTTGAGATCCGCACGCAATTTTGATTCGCAACGTGACACTTCATCGTCAACAGCAAACATTCGTTTAATTTTATCTATTCTATTTTCCATATTTTTTTCCTCCTTTCCTTATATGGCAGGGATAGTAGGACTCGAACCCACACCAAAAGCTTTGAAGGCTTTTGTTCTACCTTTAAACTATACCCCTAAAAATGGTACCCACGGGAGGATTCAAACCTCCAACCTAAGGCTTAGAACACCCTTACTCTAATCAATTGAGCTACGTGGGTAAAAATGGTCGGAAAGAGAGGATTTGAACCTATGATCTCTCGGACCCAAACCGAGTGCTTTTCCATCTAAGCTACTTTCCGATAATGGCTGGGGTAGCTAGATTCGAACTAGCGAATGGTGGTCCCAAAAACCACTGCCTTTCCACTTGGCGACACCCCAAAATGGTAGAGCCATTGGGGATCGAACCCAAGACCTCACGCTTATAAAGCGAGCGCTATAACCACTAAGCTATGGCTCTATATGGAGCAGATGAAGGGAATCGAACCCCCATAAACAGATTGGAAATCTGATGTTCTACCGTTAAACTACATCTGCTAATGGTGCTGGTTACAGGCCTCGAACCTGTACTCGTCCGTTTACAAGACGGGTGCTTTGCCACATTAAGCTAAACCAGCAAATGGTAGAGTGTAGTGGAATTGCACCACTGACCTTCTGTTTGTAAGACAGATGTTCTCCTCGCTGAACTAACACTCTATAAGTCAGTTTAAAGTCATGACAGGACTAAAAGGACGTATCCCAAATAATCATTGGTGGAAGAGGAGAGATTCGAACTCCCGTATCTAAAAAGAATCTGGTTTACAGCCAGACGCGTTTAACCACTTCGCTACTCTTCCATGGTGGAGATGGTGGGATTTGCACCCACTTCCAGATGAAGACCTTAAATGTCTTCTACAGTTTAGTTTGATTTATGGTTCGTCGATAATTGTAAATCAAACAAAAATAATTACCGATTAGTTTGTTTTTGCTTTAGATAAAAACACAAACGAATTTTTATCACAGTTTACTTTATTATTTTATCATATTTTAACAATAAACGATTAAAAAATGATTCCTCCTATGTCTTTTTCGACTAAACTGCGTAAGAATACGCGTAATTTTCAAGAGGTATTGAAATATTTGCAATTAAAATCTTAATTTTACTGCGAACATCAAGATTGTTTCACCTGTCGAACCTATACATCCCCAAATATAATTTATTTTTTCTCTTTATTTTATTATACTACATTTTCCTCCTCCAAATAATTTTCTTTTTAAATATTGTAAAAATGTTTCTTTCTTTTCTATTGGTGTTTTCGGTTCGAGTTTTCTATAATGTTTCACGAAACGATGCAATAATGGTCATCTGCTGGTAAATATTTTGTGTTTACCATAAATACGATAGTGTTTTCCTACAGCTTCAAAACCTTTATCTTTAATGTTTTTAGGTGTTTCATCTAGTGAATAAAAGTTATCATTTCAAATTCATAAGTGTCGAAAAACAGACAACAAAAATTTACTTGTTTTGTCAGGTTTTATCTTAATTCCATTTTCGATGATGTATGCGTCAAGAATGTCGATAATTTTTGTGTAATTTTTCGATTTCCCCATGTGTTTAGTATCCAAATATTGATTATCAACATCTATTGTATTAAATCTCATATTTTTAATTTTAGATATAGATGATCGAGTTAATTTATTTTTTTGAAAGAACGAACTTTTGAATTTCATGTTTTTACATTTGTTTATTTGTTCATCTGAAAGATTTCATAAATCTCTAAGTTTTATCTCCAATTTTCGACAAATATTTTTAATATCTTTTTCTTGACGATGTATTGTTGAGTTTCCGAACATACTAATTTCGTATCAGAATCTTTCAAGAAAATCTATAAATTTTAATTCGCTTGGTATATCTTTGTTTTCAATTATTTTTTTTGCCAAAACAGAAGCTGTTATCATTTCTGATTCGGGGTCGACCGCTTTGTTGTATATACTTAGAGATCTATAGTTATAAAAAATAGGTTTTCCATTTTTGTTAACACCCCATTTAACTCCTGCCTTACTCATTCTGTTTAAATATCATCAGTATACCGAAAAATGTTCCTCAAATGTTGTTGGTTTTTTATTTTTTTTATTTTTTGATACTTTATAGTTTTCTCACACCTTTTTACTTGTTATTCCTTTATGTTTGTGTGTGTGGTAAAACATTCTTTCTTCGTATGTTAATTGATTTATTTGTTTGTTATTTTTCATAATTTTATTTATATTTAGTCTTTTCTATATAATGTTTGATACATAATACTTGATATTTATCCGCGTCTCCAACCAAATTATTACTGTCGTTGTGTAAAATATAATTTGAATATGCTTTTTCATCGCATTCGAAACAACGAGCTTCGTCTAATTTGTAACGAACGTCTGCAAATCTTCCAACGTATTCTTGAAAAAAATACCTAGGGTCCGTTTTATACAATGTTAATAAACAAAATACAAGTGTTATACGACGGCGTTGTAAGTTTGGAATTTGTTGTAGAAACTCATATGGGTAAAAGTGAAATTCATCAAAAAATAGAACATTATGTCCTTTGGCAATGGCATCTTCAATTTTATTTGTCAAATCGATATGATCACGAAAAGTGATAACTGGTCTAATTTGACGTGTTTCTCGTGTTGTTCCTTCTAATTGAAAAATTTGTGGTTCTTCAATACCTCATTCGGCGATAAGCTTTTTTAACTTTGTCGTCTTTCCTGCTCGCATAATCCCTTCAATTGAGATAATGAGCCCTTTATTCAATAACTCTTGTTTGAACATTGTTTTTTTCCTCCTGTGTTCCTTTTTTTTTATTTTTTTATTTTGCTGGCAGAGAGACGAAGCCTTGACGTTTACCAAGACCTCGTCATAAACCGGCCGTAATATGACCGGTTAAAGCGGATCAGACAGTGACTTTGAAAATAAAAAGATAAAGGAAAGGAAATTGTCGCTAAAGCTTAGTTGTCACTGTCCCTCCATTATAATATACTTGGTAAAAATATTTTTTTTCGCTTCCTTTTTTTGCATTATTTTATCTTTTTTTTTCTTGTTTTGCAATTTCCTTTTCAAACTTTTTGAGCATGTCCTTAAATATCATTTGATGTAGAAAATCATATCCAAATTCTTTATCAAACTTTTTTTCAGGCATGTCTTCTCGTCATTCAGCGAAAACAACATTCAACCGGCATAGTTTTTTAGTGTCGCAACTTACCATAACCTTAAGGTCAAATGATTTATCCTCGTCTTTGCGTTGTTCGAAATTCATAAAAAACACAACTCTTTTACTGTCGTTATCATCTCAACTGGTGTTTGTGTATATTCATTTTCGATGTTTTTTTGTAATTTCCTTACTGATTTTTTCAAAATAATCATGAAACTTCAAATTTCTCTGATTCATTTTTGAATTAAATTTTTCTACTTGTTTTTTTGTCATATATTTCATTATTCTTCTCCTTTATATTTATACGATCCTCTTTTTTTCGTGAATTTTTGATTAGCTATTTCTTTTCTAATTCTATTAATTGTCTTTATTTTTTCAACGTTTTCTTTTTCTCAATCAAGAACAGCATATACACCAATAAATATTTTGGGATTATCGCCTTTTTTTCAAGTTGAAAGTTTTGTTTTTGCTAAGTTAACAAGATTTTTTCGACATCTATTGAAAGCGCTACGTGAAACTTTATTTTTCATGTAAGATGGGTAATTATTTGTTGATTCATCGGCTTCATTATAGTCTTTGTTAAAATATTTTTGTGAAATTTTTCAAACTTTTTTCATACGAATATTTTCAAAATCATAACTATATAATCTATTTCAATTTTTAGCTAGTATAATTGAACTCATTTCTTTTCTAATAGTTTTTTTAAATTCTTCAAGATAATCATCTAATTTTTCAAAATCCTCAAGTATTAAATAAACTTCGATTTTGTTATTATCACTATCTTCTAAATGATATCATCGTCTAGGTTTTTTTTCTAAAATATGAATATTAAAGTTTACAAAGTCAAATCTATGACCCATAGACTCAATAGTGACGACAAAACGACCTCTCAAAGGTTCATGTGGTGACTCATCCCAGCTCATTCAATCACAATAAACCATACCACAATTCATTTTTTCAACAGCACTAATAAGTGTATTTTCCATTTTTTTTTCTAATTGTTTTAATTCGTCGTAAGATATTTTTTTATATTTTCCATTTCCATCCGAAAAATTTGACATTATTCTTTTCCTCCTTTTAGATATTTAATAATATAATCTATTTTTTTTTCAACCTCTAATAATCGTTCTTCTGTAATTGCACCGCTACTTGTTGGGTGAGGTACCGCCATTTGAATTAATCTCTTCATGGTCTTAAAAGCCGGTAAATTGGGAAATCTATATTTTTCATTTTTGTTTCATCATTTGTTATGTTCATACGTGTATTTATCATCATCCCTTACTGTACTAGTACAGCTTTCTCACACGCTATTAATGTATTTTAAACTCAAGTATGCGTCTTTTAAGTTAAAAGGTTTAGGTAATAAATTAGCATATCCATTCAATTCATAAAAATCTTCATCTTTATTTTTTATAATACAGTTACCGTTTGTTAATAGTGGTGTGGCTGACATATAAACACCTGTTTTGTGTAAGCTATATAATCTAACAACATATAATTTATTGTTGTATATAAACATATCTAATTTTTTATATTTTTTTTTAGAATCGTAAAGTGGAACACCTTTTTTGATGAAAGCCACTTGTTCTTTTGTCAATTGTCATTCTCAAATATGATCCGCGTTGTGTTTTAGTGTTGTTTCTTTATTTTTTGTCATTATTTTTTCCTCCTTTATTTTCAATTAACTTTGTCAATTGTTTTGTTTTTTCAAATAATTTTTTAATATCTTTTTCTTGTTCAATACTACTTTCTGAATTATGATTAAGGCATTCACCTAACTTTTTAATATCTTCATGATTTGCTTTAATCATCTTTTCAAAATTTTTCAATAATTGAATAATAGTTTCATTTTCTGTCATTATTTCTGTCCTCCTTTGTTTGGTTTTATAAATTCTATAATTCTACCTTGAAGCTTTGCCATGTCATTTTGATTTTTGATGAGCGCTTCGATTTTCGAATTCATCAATTCGATTTGTTTTGTTATATTATTTTCCATTGGTTTTTTTCTCCTTAGAAGTGATCTTATCTGTTTTCTTCTTTATTTCTATATTTTTATTATATCACATTATTTTTTTTCTTTCATTATTTTTTTCCTCACTCTCAGGGAGGTCCTCTTCTTGTTGCGATAATATCTTCATAATTATCTATACAATGTTTAAATGCTATAATCATATTTTTATACTGCTCTTGCATATCCATTTCTTTTTGTATTCTTTCTTCACATTCATCGTAAAGTCTGCTACTATTCGCTAAATGTTCTCTCAATAAGTTTAAATCGAGACCCCATGGGACAATGCTATTTTCAATCTCATATATATATTCTTCTACTGTCTTTTTTTTTACTGGTTGGTTTTCACCATCTTTTTCCTTCATTTTTTGAATTATTGCTCACATAAGCAATTGTTTATAAAACTTTAAACTTTCGTATTTTTTTATTACGTTATCCACGTAGTTTTCTACTTTTTTGTACATTATTTTTCTTTTCCTCCTTTTGAAATAATCAAATGTTTTTCTCATAATTTTTTAAATTTAATCATGTCTAATTTGAAACTATTTTTCTTACTTATTAATTTAATCAATAATAAAGGTACTCCTTTTGATGTAACCAAATCAAATATTTTTTCTCCTTTTAAAACATAACCTTTTTGTATGTTTAATAAATCACTTACTGTTTTTGTTGTCATTATTTTTCAAAAAACCTTTTCTTCTTTCATTACTATTGTATCATATTCTTTTTCGAAAAGTTTAAATAAAAATGGTCCTCGATAATTTAAGAAGTAACCACGCATTGAAGCATTTCGAATTAAATGTCGTACAACCGAACCGTGACGTTTTTTGAAATCAATATATTTTTCTTTAATCAAGTCTTTCAAACAATATTTTATCGCTAATACATGATCACAAATAATTTTAACATTGATATCATTTGTAGTTTTCTTTTCAATTTTGTCAGCAATATCTGTGTATTCTTTCAACTGGAAAGGTGTTTTAAAGTTGTTAACAACAATCAACAATCTTTCCAATCCGGCTCCAGTATCTATATTTTTTTTGTTTGACATAGTGTAATTACCTTCACCGTCATTTATCATATAAGAAAATACAACGTTTCATATTTCTAAATATCTGTCATTATCAATATTTTCTTTTAATAATTCAATTCCTTTATTTTCCTTATCCAACTGCTGTCCCAAATCATAAAAAAATTCAACATTTGTTCCACATGGACCAACTCCTAAATCTCAAAAATTAGTTGTTTTATCTCCTGAAATCAAATGGTCTTCTTCAACACCTATATTTAACAATATTTGTTTAGTTTCATCGTCCGAAAACAAATACGTAATATACAATTTTTGAATGTCCAAATTCAATCATTTTGGCGATGTTAAAAATTCTAATGCTCACGTTAACGATTCTTTTTTTTGATAATCATTAAATGAAAAGTTACCTAACATGCGAAAAAACGTTAAATGTCGATTAGTTTTACCTATTAAAGAGATGTCGTTTGTACGTATTACATCTTGTACATTAAAAAGTCGTGAATGCGGTGGTGTTTTTTCTCCTAAAAAATAAGGTCTCAACGCTGAAACGCCTGAATTTACAAATAATAATGAACCTTCTTTGTTAATTATCGATTTGTTTTCTATTTTAAAATGTTTCTTTGAAGTTCAAAACTGACTTCATTTTTCTATTAATTCTGTTTTATTCATTTTGTTTTTTTCTTTTCTCCTATATTTTTATTATAACATACTTTTTTTTATTTTTGTTTCTAATTTTTCAATTCAATACAAAGCCACCGGAATCACGACGGCAAGCCCTAACAAAATACGGCCCAACCAATCACCTACCTCGCGTACATTCGATACTGTAATACCATAAATATATAGTACATATATTACGCCCATATATATAAATATAATAGTGAGTGCGATTACAGTTGTAAGCAACAACAACCACACCAGATTAAACAATATGGTTAGTGTTTGTTTATTCATGTCCAAATCAACCTATGTTATCCAGGCAAATTACAGTAAAAAATGCTAATGCTGGGTTAAATACAAACAATAAACCTAAATTATCAACCGAAGTAATATCTATTGTTAATGCCAATACTATACACATGTTTAAATGCGTAAGATAAATAGCCACTATAACCACACCTAAAAAATTAAATACTTCTTTTCTAGTTATTGGTCAGAAATTATCAATAACGTCTATCAAGAACATACCAATAAACATTGCCACTATTCACGTCACGGATAAAATAAATCGCACGTAGTCCAACGTCGTATTGAATCCTGAGCCCTCGTATATGTTTCAAATACAAAAGCCCAATATTCCAAAGTACGTAATTACTGCCAATCACCCTATAGTTTTGTCTTTCATGTCTTTTCGACCTCCTTTTAAATTATTGTACCATACTTTATTAATATTTCTGTCAAAATAAAATAATAATTGCTGTGAATGCATAAAAACACCTCTGCCACAGCGAAAAAATTAACGGCAAAAAAAATTAATAAATGTTTGTTCATATTTTTCATAATTATATTGTACCACAAAAAATTATTGTGTGGAAAAAATTATTATTATTATTATTATTATTATTATTATTATTATTATTATTATTATTATTATTATTATTATTATTATTATTATTATTATTATTATTATTATTATTATTATTATTATTATTATTATTATTATTATTATTATTATTATTATTATTATTATTATTATTATTATTATTATTATTATTATTATTATTATTATTATTATTATTATATAAATATATATACATATAGACACACACACACGCGCGCACATAGTACAGCCCCAAGCTAAGGCCTCCAAAACGCCCAAAAAGCCCCTTTTTAAGCCATTTTAGGCCCTTTTTAGCTTTTTTTGGTACTTTTTCCGGTGTTTTCATTTGGTCATTTCCGACCCCTCCACAGCCTCAAAATCGACCTTTTAAGGTGTCAAACAGAGGCGGAAGGTGTCAGGTGTGGGGTTTGGTTCATTTATTCATTTTTTAGCTTCCTTTTTTCCTTTTCTTGTTTTTCTGTTTTTGTCTTTTTCTGTTTTCTTGTTTTTGTCTTTTTCTGTTTTCTGTTTTTTCTGTTTTCTGTTTTTTTCTGTTTTTGTCTTTTTCTGTTTTCTGTTTTTTTCTGTTTTTGTCTTTTTCTGTTTTGTCTTTTTCGTTTTCTTGTTTTTTCTGTTTTTGTCTTTTTCTGTTTTCTGTTTTTTCTGTTTCTTCTTTTCTAATTATATTATAAACCAAAATTTTTAATTTGTCAAGTGTTTTTTTTAATTTTTTTTGATTTTTTTTTGGCTTGTTTTTCCTTCTGATAATGCCATTTTTTCCCTTTTGTTAATTTTTTTTGCTTTTTCTTATATTTATTTTATACCTTTTTTTTGATTTGTCAAGTATTTTTTTGGTTTTTTTCGTTGTTAAATTTAGGCCCTTTTTTTTTGCGTTCAATGGTTTAGGTCGTTTTTTTTAATTGCGGGCCTGTTTTGCGTTGTTCAATTTCGAAGGTGTAAAATTAAGCCCGTTTTTTTTTCCGCCGGGATAAATTACGTATTTTATTTTTTCGGGCCTAATTTTCACAGTGCCCAAATACGCAAAAAAAGCCCGGAAATCCGGGCCTTTCTGTTGTCGCGGGTGGTTGGTGCTGGGTCTAAATGTTGGCGGTGTCTTCGTCGTCTCCGTCGACATTTTCGGCCTCTCATCTAAAAACGAAATTTAAGACGTTCGCGCATAATTTCATTAAGTGCGCCGATTCGTCCAAATCCTCCGGGTCAGATTTCCCAGCTAATCGGTCGATTTCTTCGCGTAACGTGTTAACATAATCGCGACACCCTCCCAAAATTACAGCGAAAAGGTCGAAACGCGCCAACTTTTCGAGGTCCTCGGCCCCCTCCTCGAGCTTTTCAATTACGAAATCGCGGACGAATTCGCGGAGATCGTGACCCTCGGAGTCGTTCAAGGCCTTAAATTCTTTAATAAAAATTATTAAATCGATTTGCCCCCTTCTTTTGAACTCAAAAAAATTTTCTTTTTTGTCTTTTTTGTTTTTTTCCATTTCTAAAATTTCCTTTTTTGTTTTTATCGTTCATTTGCTAAAATCTGTTTTGTTATTTTCCATTTTTTTTTAACTCCTTTTTTGTTTTTCGTTCTAATTTTTTTATGCTGTCAAAAACATTTTGGCCCCAATTTCTTAAGCCTCTAAGCTCTCCGCGCATTTCTCGCAAAAAATCGGCTTCATCTTCTCCCTCTTCGCCGAAAAATTCCAATTGTCGGATCTCTTCGCGTTTCGCGTTGCCGTGTCTTCTGTCGCATTCGGCAAAAATTCAATTTAAAATTAAATCCAAATTGGAATTGCTCAAATCGTTTATTTTTTTTTTGCGCACTTCTTGCGGTACTAATTCGCGGACGCGCTCGATAATCTCAAAAAAAAATAATTCTTTAATATCTTTTTTTAATGTTCGCAACAATTTTAATTTTTGTTGCCTAATGTTTTCCATGTTTTCCATTTTTTCGATCTCCTTTAGTCGTCCCATTTCTTCGCGAATTCTTCGAGCTCTTCCCTTCACTCGCAAAATTCCATTGCTACGCGCCCATTGGTTGCCTCGGCTTCGGAATTTCCCAAGATTTCGGCGCAACTGTAACAAGCCGAAAAAATAATTCGCGTAATTTCTTCGATTTCTTCAGGCGTCGGGTCGTTCTCATTGTGTGGGTCGCATTCGTCAAATTCTCAATTTTCCCATTTTTCGGCTAATTCTTTCCCCAATTGTTCCGCCATGTTTTCGCTGACAATGTCGCAAATGTCGGGATTGTCGAGGCTTTCGAATTCGTTTTTAAATTCTTGTAATTCGTCAAGTTCTCAAATCTTTTTTTTGTTTGTCATTATTTTTTTTCTCCTTTGGGCTCGTTGGCCTCCTAATTAATTATATCATATTTTAATTTAATTTGTTTTGTTTTTTTTATCTTTTAAACGGTTCAAACTCCATTTTTTCGGGTTCAAAATCTAAAATTTCGTTAATTCTTAAAACAAAATCGATTAATTTTTTCGCATTTTCAACGTCTTTTTTTGCCAATCGCTTTTTGGTTGACGTGTTGGCTTCGTCGCTTAATCCTTTACAAATTGCCAATATTTCAAATTTAAAGGCTTCAAATGTTGAAGGTGTTAAACTGTTCGGCTTAATTTTTTTATCAATTAATTTTTTAAATATATTTTTTTTATGGTCGGAATAAATCGATTTTAAACCTAAAAAATAATCGAAACGCTTTTTTACTTCTCCACCCCCTCAATTCTTTAAAATCTTGTTTTGTAAGATATCGCAAAATTTCGTTTGGTTTTGACGGTGTAACTTATTCATTTTTTGCCTCCTTGTCTCATCTTTTCGTAAACTCTTCAATTTCTTTTAAATATTTTTGAAATTTCGGCGTTGGATTGGCTCGGCATTCTTCCGCAACAATTCGACAACTTGCAAAAATTCATTGCCTCAACTCGTCCCATTCTTTCGCGTCCAAATAATCCACCGTAAAATTTTCCCGCAACACTTCCGCAAATTCAAATTTTAAACCATTCAAAACGATTTCGAAAAAATCCGGATAGTTCAAATCAAAAAAATTATCTAAAAAATTTAAATTGGTATTGTCAAAATCAATTTGTTTTTGCTCTTCTTCGTCAAAAACAGAATAAGGCCAACAAATTACGAAATCGGCCAAAAAGTCGCGGATTTCTTCGCATTGTTCGCGGTCACCGCTTGCGCATTGGTGGCCAAATTTATTAATAATTTTTAATAATCGGTTTTTTTCGTCGTCTTCGTCTCTCGAGTCTAAACCTCGCAAATTTTGCGTAATGCTGTAAGTGCTTAAATTTTCGGCACATTCAACCGGCATTTTATCGGCTAAATATTCTTGAATTTCTTTTTTTTCCATGTCTTTTTTTCTCCTTTCCGGGCTTTCTGCCCTATCTTTATTTATTTATTTGCTTGCTTGCTTAATACTTGGGGAGGCTCTCCCTCCCCGCGTGGGGGGGGTTATTCCCACTTTGCCACGAAATCCGCCACCTTGTCGCTAAAAAACTGGATCGCTTGACTTTCGTAGCTTTCGGCGTCTTCTTCGCAATCAAATTTAGCATTTTTTAAAACCTTGAAGGCTTCGGCTTCATTCAATCCGTCAACCTCTCCAATAATTAATTGGTAGTGGTCCAATTCTAATAATTCCTTTAATTCATTTTTAAATTGTGTTTTGTTTTCCATTTCTTCGATCTCCTTTTTTTTCTTTTCTTTTATTAAAATTTAATTTGCTTTTTTCTTTCCGCTCTTGTCTATAATAATTATAACGTATTAATTTTATTTTGTCAATACCTTTTTTTTATTTTTTTTTGGGCTACTTTTCGCCCTGCTGTAGCCAATCGCTGAAATATTTTAAATTTTTTTTGGTTTTTTTTCGTTTTTTATTGTGTTTTTTTTGCTAAATTTTTTCAAGTTTTCAAAAAATGAAATTGAAAAATCAAAAAACGCCCTAGTTAAGCCAATCGGTGACATCAAAAAGGCCCAAAACTCATTTTCGCCTGTGTTTAAGCCAATAAAACGGGGTTGGGTCGACTTTCTCCAGTGTTTAAGCCATTCCGTGGCTTCAGAAACTCGACCAAAAAAACAAAAAAAGAAGTAAACGGAAAAACACGAACGAAAGGGACGAGCTCCAACACCTAACACCTCCCGGGTTGCTTCCTCTTCTGTTTGGCATGTTTAACGTACACAATTCAGGCCAAGAGGGGCCAGATCCACCAAAGAGAGGGAGCCAACAAAGAGGGGCGACGGGATAAAATGGCGCTATGACAGGGAAAAGGAGCGAAAAGAAGCCCAAAAAAGGGGTTAAATTTGGCAACTCTTAAACTTTTAAACCTTTTTTTTAATACTTTTAAACTTTTAAACAGCGAAAAAGTGGCACCACAACAAGGATTTAAGCACGCCGAGCGAAAAAGTTTAAGAGTTTAAGAGTTTTCGCAAAACTTCTTCCATTTTAAAAATAAAAATATATATATAATTAAAATAATAAATATATAAAACTTTTTGAAAAACTTTTAAACTTTTAAACTTTCCCACTTTTTCGCTCTAAAATGGCTTGAACAGTGGCAAAACTGGCGGTTTAATAGTTTAAAAGTTGTTGCCAAATAGTTTAATAGTTTAAGAGTTGAACGATTCCACCCCTTAAAAAGGCCGTTTTTTGGCTCTATGACTGGGCAAAAACCCGATTGCTCCACTTATTGGCTAAAATAGGGCATTTTTTCGCTCTTCCTCAAAAAGAGGCTAAAAATATTTTGAAAGGTCCCCCCTCTATTATAACATTAAAAATTAAAAAGTCAAGGGTTTTTTTAAATTATTTTATTTTTTTTTTAAAAGGGGCGGAAAATTCCAAAATGAGGCCCCAAAATTGGCTTGGCTATCTCTTAGGGTGGCCAAAATGATACATTTAAGGGGTCAAACAGAGACGAAAGGAGAAGGGGAGGAGCTAACGGGTGGAAGAGGGCACGAAGTGGGGCAAAATGGCACGAAATGAGGGCAAAGGCTATAAAATGGCATAAACAGGGCACGAAGTGGCGCGAAGAGGGGCCAAAATGAGGACAGGGAGGGCAAAGGGAAAACAGGGAGGGGGAGGGTGACAACCCGGATTTTATTTTTTCATTCCTTGT